>NC_140618.1:18903094-19018094 GCF_057382275.1 Copadichromis virginalis
GAGACTTTCCATCTATCCATTCTCTTCTGCTTCTCTTCAGCATCACGGGGCATGAGTGGGGGCTGGACCTTAACCCAGCTTATCATAAGGCGAGAGGAAGGGGACACCCTGGACCAGTCGCCAGTGTGTCACAGGGCTCAGAGAATTTCCTTCTTTTGCATTAGTGACAGTTTCCAGCCTCAGATTGCTTGACTTAGCTAACGTAAAAATGTGATTGAATTTTAAGAAAATGATTTGGGTTAAAATACACCCTAATCATCTCTCTGAGAGCGTGTGTGACAGAAAAGCCTGAAAGAAGCACAGCAATGCTTTAAACTAAAGGCCTCCATCAGTCTGGCATGTTAACAATGACTAAATTAAGCTATAGGGAAAGTATAATTTCTTGGTTTAGGATGTTAGCATGGTAATCTTTTAGTTTTTTCCCCTCCTTTTCTCCTTTTCCTCTAAGGGGTAGTGAAGAATTACAATCCCAAACTCAGACTCTTAGGCAGGCATCCAATGAAAACAATGTTTTATTGAAGGTGAAGTGAAATCCATAAAAACACACCGGGAGCTAGGAAACTAAGAACCAAGAAATAGGATGATGTGACAACTAACTAAGACAACCTGAGGGAATAAATAGCTAAATGAAGAGATGTGGGCAAAGGGGAGACAGGGTAATATCAATCTGACAAAACATGGGGAACACTAGAAAGGCGGGGTAAAGTGAAAGAAGATATATCAAAAACATAACAGTAACTGCAATAAAATCACAAAGCTGAAAAACACAGCAACAAACTAAGCAACAAAATGAGGATAACTGATAATCATCAGGATCAACAAAGGTCCAAAATTTTAAAAATGCACTGTAAAAGACCCAGAACCATAACACTTTCTCCTTTGCCTTGATCTCTCCTTAGCTCTGAGGTGGACATGGGCAGGCTCTACCTACCTGTTTCTTTCTAATCATTACTCGCCAGGACTTCTGAACCAGCTCGAGTTACCATTGTCTGACAGACTGTCATCTGTGGTTGTGATATTCTTTCTGTAACTGTGTTAGCTCAGCCTAAGGGCTCGCTCTCCCTGTGGATCAAAGTCTTCAGACGTTGTCTACTACACAAGCTAATCTACTTCTCTTTTCATACAGAACCACCTGCTGTATAAAACTCTAGAACTTCCCAGTGACGACTTTGTTGGAAGTCTTAGCTGATATTTATAAGTTCCTGTTCAATAAATATTTGACACAGTGAATGACGAAAGTACAGCTTAACCTGGTGTAATTGCTTACAAATCACAGGAAATGAGAAATTATTGATGAACGAAATCATCCATAAGATCTGGTTCTAAAATCTATAAACAGGAACCTTCATGATGACCGTACAGACGACCGAGTCGCCAAGGTTATGGGTTATGCTGAAAAAGTCAAACAGCTTTGACGTTTCATTAATTTTTGCCAAACATTGTTTTAATGAGTATAGTTTCCTGGATGTTTAGTTACCTTTGTAGAGCTTTCTATAGTTTCCCACAGTTAAGACAAGTGAATGTCTAGCGGAGGTATCAGTCATTAATTTTTCCTTTGTTTTCTGAATAATCCTTGGTGGAGTTCCATCCTTGTTGGGGGGAGGTTATTCAGGGCTCCAGCCACTGAAGTCAGAGAGTTTAAAGACTCCTTGAGCCTGGCAAAGGAAGGATAGGAAGGGATAGAAAGATTAAATTTATGTTAGGTGAGTTCTGTAGTTGTTGATTTTTATGTTTCAATCCAGCAACAAAAATCAATTAAATACTTTATTGTCCCACAAGTGGAAATTAGTTTAGCAGCAAGGGCAACAATAAGAGTAAACAAAACAATAATAAAAAGCCACAAGACAGTTATTTACCATTAAGGAGACAGGTTGCAGTAGGGATAAAGGAAACCTGGAGTCTTTTAGTCTTCCTCACCGATACTCTAAAACAGCGGCCAGAGGGCAACAAGTCAGACTCACTGTGAAGTGGATGGTTAAGCAATTAACAATAGAATGAGCCTTCCTCAGCCCATGCTTGTTATAATTGCCTCAGACTTGCCGATGCCCTGAGATTTTGCTGGCAGTTTTTACCAAAAAGGTTCCAACAGAGTCACGTTACCAAACCAAGCAACGATACAGAAAGAAATAACAGTTTCAATAAAACTCCTGTAAAACAAGGACAACAATTCAGATGAGAACGATCTAATTTTCCTTAAAAATAGTCTTTGCTGAACTTTTTTGGTAATGGCATCAAAACACAGTTTGTGGTCAAGAACAACCCCTAAATACTTGTAACTCTCCACAATCTAAATATCAGCAGCTTTAATCATAGCAGTTGATGAGCTATAAGAAGAGTTCCTAAAAATCATTAATAATTTCTTTTGTTTTTGACACATTTAATGGAAGGAAGGACTCATCACACCAATCCACAAAATCTTCTACAACCTGCCCATGTCCTGTCTCGTTGCCCACAAGAAGACTAACGATCACTGTATCATCAGCAAACTTCAGGATGTGTCTGTTAGTGAAATTACTGCGACACTCATTCGTATACAGAATGAACAGAAGGGGTGAGAAACAGCAACCCCGGGGAGATCCAGCAGAAGCGGAGAGCACATCAGAAAGTACACTGTTCACCTTTACGCATTGTGACCTATTAGTCAAAAGGTCTAGCACCCAACTGAGTTGGATCAAGCTTAAAGTGATTATAAAGCCTATCAGCAAGTAAGGGGAGCTAAATTGTTGGATGCAGGCGAAAAGTCAAATAATAATCTTGAATGAGTGTTAGGGCTGTCAAGATGCTTATGAAATGCAGGAGTGTGACAACAGCATCCTCCAAACATCTTCCTGCCCTATATGCAAACTGGAAGGGGTCAAGGTGATGTTCAACCTGCATTAAAATCTCCTTCTTAATTATCTTCTCAAAGGACTTCATCACTAAAGAAAGTCAGAGCCACTGGTCTAAAATCATTCAGTACCTTAGAGGAACTGCCCTCAGCAGCTGGAAAAATGACAGCATGTTTCCAAGTCGTAGGTACCATCTGAAACTCTAAAGAAATTGAAAAAATGTGATAAAAAATCCCACTCAACTGACCAGCACAAGTTTTCAGTACCTGTCCACAGATGTAGTCAGATCCGGGACTCTTAACCTTAGCGTGTCTAAAGAGATTAGCTACCTCCCATCATCATACAAAATGTAGGAGTGTTAGTCTTTTTTCTTATTGTACTCGTCAAACTTATCAAGGCTTTGATGGAGAAAAATGAATTTTCTTCGATGCTGGAGCTCCATTGGTAATGCTACAGATCTGCTGTGAGTATGAGCTACTCCTAGTTGAAGATTTTGAGAACTCCGGTAGACCATTCAGCAGATATTGAGCTCTTAGTTCCAATTTTATCTTCTTCTATCACAAAGATGATACAGCATCTGGCAAAACATCTGTTTTGACAGCTTCATCAACTGACCAAATATCATGAAGGAAAACATGCTGATATATTCATCGAAGTGATGATGGTTGATGGAACTGCTTTGTCAAGCAGACAGGTGGGACCTGACAAAACAACTGAGGAGAAGCTGTTTGTCAGTAATAGGCATACAAAAGACTGTCTTATCATAGATGGAAGTAGTCACCCATGATGTCACCCACTAGTACCATATTCAGTCCTCAACTCTGGCATTTTGGCCACAATGTCTTTGTTTTTTTGTTGTTTAAAAAAATCAGGGTGAGATGGATCTGTTATGAAATTATTTTCCTTTTGGGGATTTGATTAATAAACAGACTTGTTTTTGTAATGGCAGGAGTCACACCCCCGCTGGTAATTCAGGTTTAATCCCTTTGATAATCTTTTAGATTTTGATCGTCTTTTTATTTGCTTTCTGATAGTTGTATTAGAAAAAATGCATAACTGCGCACAGAGGGTATTTTGTAAAAAAGGGGGGGGGGGAAGCCAGTTTTATTGTACTGTTGTATCAATCATGTGTTGGATATTTATCCCTCAGCATTTGACTCCTTTTAGCCTTGAAGTCATGTGAGGCCTAAAAGTGAAAAACACTGTTGATCAGGTAAAAACCTGCTGCAGAAGCTGTTGCGGAGCTTTTTCAAACACTTTGCAAATTTAATGTGAAACAGGATTATGAAAACTAGGCACAGAATAAAACCAAGAGTTTAGTAGTCTTTTTGTTTTGACAGGTATGTTTTTGTGGAATGTTAATACTTTCCTTACTACAACCCATTTTATTTCTGTCACAGATTAGCGATTGAAGTCACAGAGTGAGACTAACAAGCAAGACAGCTTGTCTGAAAGTGAGATCAGACAAAGAAAACTGACTGAACTGAGCCGATTCCCTCTGATGAACATGTCCCTCCTCACCAGCATCTTCCTGCTGTCTTTATTTATTTATTTTTTTATTGTTGCATAATGAGAGTTTCACTGTCAACATCTTTACTCTGCAGACACAGGAGCAAGTGGAGAATCTCTGTTCAACCCTGAAATAAAAGCAAAAATCAAATAATCAAATTCGTTTGTTTGCGGTCTGTAGTCTCTCCTCACTCAAGCCGATCGTCCGTCTAAGCCTCGCTGTCTTGCAGATTTCTTACTGCTGAGAGTCGAACTGAGGTAACTAACTGACCGTGCATGACTTCAAGTCCAGAGTGGCCCGTGGTCAGAATCAACAGAAACAACACACACTCAGTTATTTGGTAGTGTGTATGTGTGTGTGTGCATAATTTGCAAAGGCAGAATGGAGAAGAATATTACACAGAGAAAGAAATATATTGAAGTTACACCAGTCCCTCTCTTACACACACTTTTTAAACAAACCTATCCATTTTTTTCCTATTTTTGCTGGATTAAATCTCCTAAACCGTACATCTGTATGAATCTCTGTGGTCTAAATTGTGTGTGGGGTGGTGGTGTTAATGGAGACGGGCAAACAGGGAAAAAAGATTAGTGGAATATAACTTTCCGATTCTGTCAGTGATCCGGTTTTCAGCTATAATCTGCAATCAAACTCGAATGGTATTAAACAAAATAATGAAAATCCAGACAACTTACTTTTTACAATGGCAGTTTTTAAATGGTTTGACCCCATTACTGACCCATATTACAGATTAATCTCACTCGACCTATACTCACATGAAAGATTTGTACCGTTTCATTCAGATTATTTCAGGGTCACCATCCTGGTTGCAAACCTGTCTGAACTAATAAACAACTATTTATATCGGTTTAATTTATTGGTTTGTTTTTCTGAAACCTCTGAGGTGAACTTTCTGCAGTTAGGGTGATTTAACAGCTTCTTCTACATTGACAGATGCTGACACTAGGTTATATAAATGTAAGTGGTGTATTACAAAGATATCCACCAATGGCTGAACAGATAAAGCAACAGCTACAATATGATGGTGGTGGAAGTGCTGCTTAGTCATTTGGGAGATACTCTGTTTCCACAAATGTTTGTACATCACAAACAATTGCTGCACCTATTTCCTAACAAGCTATAAAGAAATGACAAGTAGTTTAAGAACTTTGCGCAGGACCGAGATCATGTTGATCTTTTGGATGCTCCTTTTTAAAGTTGGCTTCAAAAAACATCTGCCTATATCTCACTTTGTCCCCAGCATCAACCTTCTGTCACACCATGATCTCCATCCTAGAGAAGCACCATGTGTTGTTAACCTGGGTCTCAACCAATCAAGTATCAAAACCTCATTTATCCGAGCTTGGAACTAACTAAGTGTGAGCCATGAAACAACTGCCAGAACATTCTTCTTTTTTTATTTTTATTTAGTGTTTATTGAACCTTTTGTGAAAAAAACATTAATTTGCATATATAAAATTTCATTTTTATCATACATTTTTTGCAATTTATTGCTTGAGAGTATTGTGGACTTTATTTTGGTTTTTCATTGGGAGAGAAAAAAGAAATCACACGGATGATGTATAAGTCTCAAAAACTCACAAAAGCTGTATGTATCAAATATGATACACATGACTAGACATTAAGGAGTTAATACACTAGTTGGGTTATCTTCAGACTTAAGTAAACTAGCATTCTTAAAGAAAAGAAAGCCTCCAAGTCCTTTTTTTAAAGCCACTTTTCTTTTTACATTATTTTTATAACAAAATATACTCCTAATTCAAATTATACTGAAAAAACAGAATAAACAAACTAAAAAGATGACAAATAAAACAAATCCCACAACACTCCCCCCTCCAGCTGTACAGAGCATGACAGATGGAACTTTTTTTCTGTCCGTTGACAGTACAAAGTTTTCCTCACTGGACACAAATGAAATTAACTGGAAACAGTAATCTGACGGAGAGCTGCATAAAAGATAAAAAGATACTCAACACAGTGGGATTAAACACCGTGTTGATGCAAAATAGCAGGCACTTCAGGCTCTCTGTGATGTCAACTCAAAACATCCGTGACCAACAGGAGGTTTGGTGCCGACAGCTGGACCGCTGTTTATTTAGCATCCTGAAATCCCTCTGAGACTTTGGTCATGGACATTTTCTGCTGATCAAGTACTGAAAGTAATTTGCATTTTTTGCCATGCCACGTTTGTGACTCCACTTGATAGATGTCTCACATGTGACTGCATCCATCAAGAGAAGTCTGATAAATGTCTTCTGACTGCCAGCGTCGGTTCGAGTTGAAGCACACTAAAGGATCTGAATATCTGGAGGTGTGTTGTAATAAATAAGTGAGAGGAGTGTAATGTTAAATCAGATGAGTTCATATCAACATGCAAAAGCGATTCGGTAACTAACTGCTGAAAGCTCATGCAGCTGAGCAGTCTGCTGATTCCATAAGCAAATAAACTGGACTGTAACATGATGAAACTGCTTCTGAAGCGAAAGAGTGTATACCACAGTGACAGCCCACCAAAGCGCTATGCCTGCATGAGCAGATGCAGCTTCCGTTGGATGATTTCAGAGTTCACGGTCCACAGGAAGTCAGTCAGTCCTCCAGTGAGCAGCTCCTCCATAGGAACAAACTGCAGCACCTGTCTGTCGCCTCCACCAGGCTCATTTTTACCCTCCTCATCTCTTAACAGCTGGCTCATGCTCTCCCAGACTTCAGTGAGAACCAGCAGCATTTGGGCAGCGGCTTCAGGGCAGAAGCCAACACACACCAGCACCGTCCCAAACCCTCCAGAGGGGGGAGGGCACTTGAAGGAGACGGAGCGAAAACATGCGTGCAGGCAGAGCACAACGGCTGCCGTGACACGGGTGAGAGCAGAAATCACAGGCAGCAGCAGGGCGTCCCCAGAGCTCAGGCTCTGCAGGGCAAACATAACACAACTTAAGAGCTGCCGCTGATACAGTGGCTCACCATCGTGCAGCAACACCGAGCCTCTTTCAGGAAATGAAGGCTCTGCAGAAAATGTTAACACTAGATCCTCAGCTTGGCTATCAGAGATCCCCCAAACCGAGCAGCTGCCAAACACCAGACACTGCGTCTTCTTTTTGCCTCCTAAAGTGTCGGCTTTAAAGACACACTGGCCTGCAACCTCTGACAAAATGGAGGACGTGCAAACCGCATGGCAAGAGTCACAAGAAGTCACGTGGGTCCAATCTACAGCTGTGTCCATCAGTGCTTCGTTCAAGTGGTTTAACAACCCTCCATCACAGAACGGAGAGTTTTTGACTGCAGGCAGAGCAGTCCCCACAACAACATACCACGAATCCGCCTGACAGTTGGACAGGGGTCCCTCCAGCTTGCAGTCCTTCCCACTCTCCTCAGTCCAGTGTCTCTGTATCCAGGTGCCATGGCAACCCCTCTGAACACGCTCCCTCCAGCTTAAGGTCTGCAATTCCCTCCGCTCATTGAAAGAGCCCGTTTGCTTCTTCTGTCCCAGAGGCCGTCCGGCTGACACGCTGCAGCAGGCAGGAATCACGGTGTTACGAGAAATCCATCGACTTCGCGGGAGAAAGCACACCTGCACACAGAAAGACGTGATCAGATTTAGACTTCTGGGAGCATCACACTAGTGTTGGGTCAGAGTATCATGTTTTTTAAAAAAAGGCTACATTTGGATTTAAAATGAATTTCAGATTTTTGCTGTAATTTGTAAATTGTTTCTTAAATAAAAGTTGCAGCCTAACCGGATGACTAACCTAAAAAGAATGAAATTGAAAATTAAAATATAGAATGAGTATTCAAGCCATCTTAAATATGGATTTCTTTCAAATTTCTTACAGCACTATCATGTTGCTTGCACAATACGGAAAATATTGGAAAAAACATTTTAGAAAAGAAGACTATTTTAAAATGACAGGCAGAACTATTTTTTTTATACACGTTAAGAGCCTGAATGTGTAAACGCTTCTATGAACAGGCTCTGAAACTCACACATTCTCGTCCAGCTCCGCAAGTCTGACTCAAAGTGCTAAATGTATGTGAGACCGCATCATAAAAACGCACACACACACTTTTTTGTTTTGCTGTCTTTAACTTTTTTCTTGCACAGTTTTGTATCACTGCAGTAACTCCCTTTGGGGAAAATGTAGTTCCAGTTGAAGTGTGCGCATTCCCAAGCGGACTGAAAAATGAAGCCAACACAGAAACACCAAAAACCAAACTTTTCTAACTGCCACTCGAGGCTGACTCCCCAAGGACTCACGCATTAAGATTTGTGAATTTACAGGGTTCGGATGCATGTTTGCAGCCTGGTTTTGGCCTCTCCGGGAATCAATCCAACCTCACTCCGAGATAAAAACTGCAAGTCATTCTTTTATGTGTAAAGCGACATCAAGCTTCATTATATCAATGCTTGTCTATCTTTGCAAAATAAAATGTATTACACACACCTGAGTTTACTTAATTGGAATTACAGCTCATTTAAATCTCATTCCAGGTAAGTTTGAGAGTCATCTGGCTGCTGCACTTGTTGGTGCACTTGCTCACACACACATCGGTCACAAATGAAACAAGCAAAATAATATTAATAATAATTAGCTGAAGCAGTGTTCATTTTGTTGACCAGCAATTTTCGTCAGTGACATTTTTTTCCTCACGAAAACAAGACAATAACTAAAAGCTAATGCAGAAGGACGAAAACTATGATGACACTTTGGTCAACAAACAAAAACAAGATGAAAATATTCTGGAAAGGCGTGATCCGATCAGAAGTAATTAAGTTGTGTAGAAGTGCAGAACGAGTTTGGAAGTGATTCACATTTCTCATAAAAAATGTCGAGAGGAAGAAAAAAAAAAAACAACACATTTCGCATTTGACATTGTGGAAAATTCTCCCCGATGACAACACAAACCTTTTCACTGTGTATTTTAGTCAACTTTACATTTAGTCTACCACAATTTTATGATATTTAGTTGACTAAAACTAAACTTAAACTAAAGGAAGATACCTAAATTATAACTAAAAGTAAATCAAAGTAAACTCTGAGTTGAAGACGTTATGTTTCCATAAGAGCAATGAAAGGGCGAATGTGAGAGAACAGGAAAGCATGGCTGTCATCAGAGCTTTTCACTTGCATCGACTCTCATTTGGAAACAAAGAAAAGCTGCTGTTGCTGAGCAGTGATTTGCCAAACATATAACAACATACATGTGTACTGAACAGTCTTGAGTTTTCATCTGCATCCCACCATAGTTTGACCTTAAATTTTGAAATAACTAATCCTGAAATTATGCTTTAAAGTTTAAAGTGAGGGCGTGGCTGCCTGGAGTGACAGGTGTGCTGACGTAGTTGAGTTTATTTCTCTGTTAGGCTTCTCAAGGACTCAGGGGGCTTTTTAATATCATAAAAGTTATTACCAAAGAAATTATGAAATTAGGGAAAGGGGCATAAATGTCTCTGTAAATTTATGAAATTTGTCCAACAGTTGGAGAAATTTCACCCTCAGGGCTCAGTGAATGTTTAAACATAAATTTACAGCAATCGATGGAAAATGTTTCTTAAGTTTTGTTTTGTTTTTTTGTATCCCGACCAAACTGGTGGAACGACTAACCCTCATCACCTTTTCTAGAGCCATGATTGAGTATAGCCAGTAGTCAAGCCAAATTTTAGGCTAAATTGTGGGCACAACATTATTACAGCACTCTTAAATCCTTCGAATCCTAATTAACTTTCATAAAAGCTCCCAAACCTCTGCTAGCTGGATATTTAGGTTTGTATCAGCTCAGTTTTCTATCATCTTAAAGCATCTTACCTGGAAGCGCCGTAGGTACTCCTGAGCCACACAGTCCCTAATGTGGTCAAGCCTCTGCCTCTGCTCTGCGCTCATACCTTTAAACAGTTGCAGGTTCTCTGATATCGTCTCTACCTGCAGGGTGTGGAAGTATGAACACACTTCCACATGCTGGCTCATGAACGACTCCGGGATTACAGAATTCTGGAAAAGTGCCTCCCTGTCGGCTAGATGTGATCCATAATTACGAATCAGTTTTGAGAGCAGAGGCCTCACAGCCTCCTTGTTGTCATAGTTCAGACACACAACATACACCTCAGAGTTTCCTGCTTTGCTGGTGGCGGGTTTGAAGACAGTGACAGACTGAAAACAGCAGTTCAGCAGGTAGAGCAAGCAGACGGACGAGTGTTCGTACAGGGTGAACATTTTTAGTACAAAGGAGCCGCCGGGGCTCAGGAGCAGCAGAGCAGCTGTGGCCTCGCAGTAATGTAGTGACGCCACCAGCGCCTCCTGCTCGTCGGGGTTCTCCTGACAGTCAAAGCTTCCATCTGCCGTCACCAAATCAATCCTCCGCATGTTAGACACAAAGGTCTGCAGATCCAGCAAATATTGCTGGATCATGATGTTCCCTGTGTTGTCTGTGCCGAAGAACCACCAGGGCAGCGTGTTAGCAATTAATCGATCATCTGCGATGGTTGTGTTTCCCCCGTTGGCCTCGTGGTACGGGTTGAGGGTGTTAGCAACCCAGTTCCAGTCACAGTATCGTGTGGCCTCACTGGTTTTGAGGTAGTGGTTGAGAGCGGTTATGAAGGCCCCCGGTGCCTCACACAGATGGACCGTGTTCAGCTCTCCGTTTTGAAGAGCCTCGTTTGGAAGAAGTTTAAAGGTTCCCAGGATTTCGTAGAACTTACACCACGCCTGAGTGCAGATCTCTGCGTTGGCAGCAGACCGGACGGCACCGATCACCTTCCCGGCCCGATTGGTGGAGCTGGTGTGCTGATGCCACACCTGTACATTTTTGTCACTGAGCTGGTTCTTCACGTCATTCAGCGAAACCTTCAGGGCCTGCAGACGGCAGTGCTGTTCCGGTGCGTGTCTGAGAGCAATGTTCGGGTCAGGAATGCACCACTCAGACCCACTGGATGGTTTCACATACGTTCTAACTTTGCTAAAAAGACCTTGCATCTCAGCCAGAGTTTCAGGGTCAGGTGCCACCATGTTGTTAAAATGTTGCTGCTGCTTGCCAACTTTCCTCCTGGTCCCATTGCCTGTGCTCATCCTCCACACTTCCTGTGGGGAAAAAAAGAAGGGTAACTGACTGATTAAAAAGCCAACCTGCTTCATCGGTTTTGACAGAAAGTTCAATATAATCAGGCCTTCTTTGCACTATCTTGCTTCCTAAAAGCTGAAAACCCAGTCAAAGATTAGAGTTATTATAAAGAGAACAGGTGTTTATCCACTTTTTGTGCTAAACCAGGTTTTATATTCAAGCTGTGAGCACAGTCATATAGGGGGGGGGGGCATTTATTCTCTAATTTGAATCTTCTTCTACATAAAATTGATCAGTTGAGCACCGCCTGTTCCAATAATGACCCTCTGAGATGGGTGATAGATATAACTGCAAGTTTAAAGACTATTGCTGCAAATTAGACTAGAAAGTAATGTAGAGTTTACCTAAGCAGAGTGCTACGAACAAGGGGATGCAAAGTCTGCAAACATGTTGTGCATAGCTGTGCCCAGGCTGAATGCTGATTGGTTGAAAAGTGGGCTAGAACAGGCCAAACTGAAGCTAATTTGTAGACATCGTGCTGTGGGCGTCAACTTTAGCACTGTTCACACAAATTAATTTTCTGCTCAATCTGTGATGTAGTGAGCCGTGTGAAACACTATAATGGGATACTCAAATAAATTCACCAACCCGTGTAAGTATTGAGCATTTTATTTAATGCCTTTAAAATTATTTACAGTCAGAATTAAATTACCAAAGCTAATGTTTTACTCACGAGCGCACACGATTTAGATCACAGCGCCGGGCAGGAGGAGGTACTTCTGGGTCAGTCTTAATGAGCCTTGGCTGAAGTATGCAGTCCCCGGCTGCTCTTGATTTTCCATACAAGAAACCGGGGAGGAGATTAAACGGCCACGACAAGCATTTAGAAAATGAAAAATAAAACTAAGTGCTGTGACTCTAAACTTAAAAATCATAGCTGAATCCAAATAAACTAATTAACACTCTTTTTGCTTTAGGTACATGATACTTATAATAAATAATGAAATAGATAAATGAATAAAGATACGTTCAACAGAGAAACCATGAACGATTCATACTCACAGCCACTTTATAAAGGTACAATTATTCAACTGTCTGTTACCACAAATGTCTAATTAGCCAATGACGAGGAAGAAATGTGATTTAAGTGACTTTGAACGTGACATGATTGTTGGTGGCAGACGGGCTGGTCTGATCATTTCTGCTGCTATGCTGGGATTTTTACACACATCCATTTCAAGGGTTTACTGAGAATGGTCTAAAAAAGAAAGAATCTCCAGTAGTTTTATATGACAATAAAGTTCACTGTACTGAACTCTTTTAAAGCATCTTTGGGATGTGCAGCAACTATTTGATGCTATCATGTCAATATGGACCAAATCTCTGTTTCAGGCTCATGCCAGCCTTATCTTTAAAAAATATGAAATGAAATGAGAAATTCTGACAACACTGGGATTATTGAGTGTGTAAATAAACCTGCGAGCACGCGTTACGGAAAACAATCTTTACACAGCTGTGTGTTTAGGGCTTTATGAGTACTGAGCAGACCTCTGCGTGATAAACTGGATGCTAAATGGGACACTTCCTACGGAATCGAAGAGAGTCCGGGTTGTGTCTCTTCGGAAACATTGAATCTTCTCTCACAGCGTGTTCAGACCTTTAAGTCTTTGAGGAAGAAGGAAAGATGTTTCTATAACGCTACTGTATAACAGAGACAACAGACAACTCTGAGCAGAAACTCACCCAACTGCTGATGTTATTGTCCGGAAGAGGAACCTGCGGGTCACGTGATATACAAGATCCCGCGCATGCGTGAAGCCGAGTGGGTGGGGTTCTTTCTTAAAGGAGTATGCCGCATAAATTTGGTGGTGAGATTGTTTTTAAACTTCACCAACATTATCATTCAAAAAGAGTTTATTATATATGCTGCTCAAAAAAAATAAAGGAGCACTTAAAAAAACAAAATCAGAGTATAGCATCAAGATAAACCTGTAGGTTGTTGATCTGCTCAGTTAAGTTGAAGTTTTAGATGTTGGAGGCCACTGACATTTTTTCCTTCTCATCCTTTCTGGCTGTTTTTTTTTTGCTAGTAGTTTTTTTTTTAAGCGAGGGTCAGTGTCTCTATTGGTAGAATGAGCTGGACCCTACATAGGTTGCACAGATAGTCCAACTCCTCCAGGATGGCACATCAATATGTGTTTCCACATAGTTCTGTAAGAGGATGACTGGTGAAATCAGAGTCTCTGACCCAACAGTGAACTTGTTGGATTTGGATTTGCATGCATCTTTTCAGCCAAATTACTCACAGCGACCCGATCTGTGTCATCATGTTATATAATTATTAGAGCTCGTTCAAGTGTAAGCTGATAAAACCTGAATTTTAAAATATTGTGTTTTAATGCCATGTTTGCAAGGACTTTTTATCCTGTTTGTATCTCTGATTGCTTTTCCTTCTTTACAGTCTCCTTACATATGTTTCATATACGGCGTATGCAAAGTAAAAAAATATGTGACTAACTAAAAACAGGACACTCACAGAGGAAGTCTCATTCATAAATAATGGCCCTTTGGGATATCCAAGTGCAATTAGCATTCCAAAAATAGTGGGCACCAGTGTTTTGTTATCCAATTTAGTGCAATAACAGTGACACCTTCTCTAATATTAATTAATATTAATGCGTGCATTGTAGTTACCTTTTCCCACCAGTTCAAGTACACTGCAGTCTGTCAAACCTTTTCAGATGAAGGAAATCAGAGAGGGAGTTTGGGGAAGAGGAGGTGAATGAAGGGCTTGTTTTAAGATGCAGTTATGCATTGTGATAATTAATAGTCCAAGTTCACAAATGATTTAAAGATTACTTTTAAAACTGTGAAGAGAACTAAGCTTATGTTTACTGTTTATTCATTGTTTTGTCTTATTAGGCTGTGAAACACAGACATATCAGGATGTCCTTTTTAAATATGACTAAAGCTATTTATTTTATAACCTTGGTTCTTCAATCCAGAAGATTATAGTTTTGCACTAACCATACTAGTCAAGTAGTTTTGTAACATGCACATGTAAAATAATTTATTTAGTACTGTACATCTCTGGAACTGCAGTAGATCAGTGAGCACTGAAGATTAGTCTTAGATTAGTCCTGTGAATGATTTGTCCTGTGAATTTCTAAGTGCACATTTACTGTTTCCATAGGAATTAAGAGGTTAAGTAGAAGCCCAGGGCTGCTAATCAAATGTACTTGATTAATTGATCATTAGCAAGCATGAGCACCTCTTATAAAAGCTTTTTATCTGGTCCAGAGCAGCAAACATCAGTGTTACAGTCTTCCCTGGAGTGGACATCCCAGCAAATTCACCTTAACGTCAAAACAGTGCACAAAAACCCAAGAGCTACATCTCAGACTCCACCAAAACAAAACCTTTGCTCATCCACTGACTTTGTCCTTTTAAGTTGTCCCATGGACCCATGGTTGCTTCTGTCAAGCTAAAATGGGATGTGCAGCATTCAGAGTGCAGCTCACCTCAAACTTACATGATGTAAACAAAAATGGAATAAACCAGCACTGTGCACAAGTTTTGACAAATGTTGCTGGTCACTTGTCCCTAGCAGAGGTGTGGCTGACAGCAGTGCACTGCTGGATCAACATCTGCCTGCACAGGAATCTTACAATGATGAGCTGCAAGAAGCTCCCAGAAACCACAGGACATCAGCAGAGATCTGAGCTGTTTTTGTTGTAGACAGAACCACACAATGCTAATCAGGTGGTTTTAATGCAGGAACTGATCAGTGTAGTGTATAATGTATACAGTCTCTAACATGATAACCTATGAATTAAAGTAGATACTCTCTAAAGTATTTATATGTAAATGCTTTATTGGACAGGAATAAAATGATTGTGCTTTTTGCACACAAATAGGATGCAGTGCTATTGTGAACTGATGCACACACAAGGTGACACTGGCCTCTCCTTCACCTGAGCTCATTGCTACTGCAGCGATTATACCACAGAGTTCGGCCTGGAGGTTAAATATCTGCTGTCATCACTTCAGTAAAGACCGAGCAGCAAAATGATGAAAACACGTTATCTCCATTGTGATGATCTCAGCCTGCTAGCAATAAACACCATGCATAAAAAGGTCATACAAGTACTGCGTTCAGCTATGTTATGCATGCAGCACGCTGTCAGCTGCAGACAGTCAAAACAGTAAAAGCAACACAGACAGAAAACTGACATCTGCAAAGTGAGCAGAGACAAAATCTTCTTTTTTTAAAAAAAAAAATTCTGAACACAAAAGAAATGCAGATTTCAATCAGTGTGACAGTGAAGGACCACACACACACACACACACACACACACACACACACACACACAAATGCAGACACAGAAATAATATGCATCCATCTGTTCTCATTCAGGCCTTCTGCTGACACTCTTATCAGGAAGAATTAAGCGTTTAAAGAGATGTCGCCCACAAATTGTCGTTTAATTAATCAACAGTGGAGATACAAGCAATCTTTCAGTTAGAAAGAAGCTTCAGGGGACAACATAGTAATGAGGGTTGGAAATTATCTTTAAAAGTAAGGGGGGAAATAAAAAAGATAGTCTCATGTAAAGAATAAGTAATGATTTTTAATGAAGCTGGCAGCATCACACTAGACACAGAAATGTCAGTACATTCATCAGATAGGTTTGACTGTCATGGTGCACAGATAATTTTAATGACTTTTGGTGAAATCTTGAAATCTTGGTCATTTTCACTTGTCTAGAAAAATGTTGTGTCTATTAGCACCAACCAGCAGAAGGCTGATACTGGACTGTGATTGGTGTTGATGGGTAGGGGACGTTCAAGTTCATTTCAACTGGTCATTAATGTAAGTGAACCAATCACATGCCAGCAACTCAGTGCATTTAGGCACCGCAGCATTGCGCTGATGACCCGCTGAGCATCGGAATGAGGTAAGATAAGATAAGATAAGATAAGATAAGATAAGATAACCTTTATTAGTCCCACACGTGGGAAATTTGTTTTGTCACAGCAGGAGTGGTGAAGGTCAAAGGTGATTTGAATGTGACTTTGAATGTGACCTGTGTGTAAACTGCTGATCCACTGGCATTTTGTCATACAACCATCTCTATGGTCTACAGAGGTTGTTCTGAAAAAGAGAAAACAACAACAAGAACTCTAATGACCATAACCAAGATATGCAGATGAGCATCTCTGAACACATAGTATGTCACAACTTGAAGCAAATGGGCTACAGCAGCAGAAGACCACACTGGGTACCACTCCTGTCAGCTAACAACAGGAAGCTGAGGCTACAGTTCACACAGGATCACCAAAATCATTAGATTAGAAGATTCAAAAATGTTTCCTGTTCTGAGTCTTTCTTTCATTCAGATGGTAGGGTTAAAATTTGGTATAAACATGGGTGGAATCCATCCTTGCTTATTCCCAGGATCTACATCACATCTGACCAGTCACATTGTTATGATGTCACAACTTTGTGACTTGGGAAAAAACCTGCCGATCTACACTCAGGAAGAAAATCTAAAAAACAGGGGCAGTTAGGGTTTCAGTTTTGTATGCAGTGTTTCCACATAGCAAAACTATGACATCACTACAATGTGAATAGTCACTTGCAATGTTGAACCAAAACTAATGTTCCTGAATCAACATTAGTTTTGTTGATTCAGGAACAGCAACAACACAACAATAGAAGGTGTACCTAATAACGTGAGTTTTCTGGTTGATTTGTGCATTTGTTTGTTTGTTTTTTATTTCAATAGCATGAAAATGTATGTGTTAAATCGTCTAAGGAGCTTGGAAAGAAAAGCATCTGGACTTCTTTAAGTTGATTGAAGACGTTTCACCTCTCATCCGAGAAGCTGAGAGGTGAAACGTCTTCAAGCAACTTAAAGAAGTCCAGACGCTTTTCTTTCCAAGCTCCTTAGACTATCCTTTATGCCCAAACAGACGAGCCAATAATATTCCAATTGTTCTTAACCATTAGCTGTGTTTAATGAGTATTAGCAATGTTAGCATGCTAATTCACTAAACTGATGAAAACAGGTGAGCGTGACTGCTTTGAGGATTGTGATGTTAACCTTTAAGTCACAGCAGTGCTGATCCTGCTCCAACACTGAGTCAGAAATCGGGCTTCAACATCTTTATGTGGGTGCTGGGCAATAGTGAGGGTTGACTGAGTGGGTGAGTGAAGTGCTGCTGTGACTGAAACATCTGTTTCATCCATTTCACATGTTTGTTGCTTCAAATTTGGCAAAGCTGCAGGTGAAGATTTTTGTAACAATTTATAGCCTTATGATAAGGAGACTTATTGTACACTCCTCTTATCCATGGAGCTCAAAGATTTTCATTTTGGCCAATTTTAAACTTCCACCTTTAGACTTAATAACTACAGAAACTACCAGCAAGCTTGTCTTACTGGCTTCACCTATTAAGTTGCCTGCATAAATGTAATGACAGAGAATGACTGCAAGATTTAAGCAGTTTACTTGATTTTCACCCTTTTTTCCTTGAAAATGGTCATTTTTCCAGCAGGTTGGGCAAAACACAAGAAAAGCATCACATTATGAGGGTTTTCCTTAAGGACATCAATAGCAAACATCTATTGCATAATATTCATGAGGAACTGCTGTGTTCCTTTTTAAAAAATTTTAAATGAAAGTTATTTAAATGTTGTATGTTCAGACAGATAAGTTCTGGATTACTGCAAAGTCAGCATGGCTCATTTTGCTTTTAAATCAGACGCCTCCAGACTCCAGATAAAACACCCAATTTTCCAGATGTAGTGTAAACTATTACTCACTCGTGCACTGACACACGTGTGTGAGCACGTGAACGCTTCCAGGCAGCATCCTATTACTCTTTTAAGTTTGAAGTCCATAAACAATAAACAGCTATATTCAGCACACCTCAGCCATCACCCTGTGCTCAGTGAAAGCAGCAGATTTATATCGCCGCTGGGATTAAGGCAGTGTGGAGTTTAGAAATGGTGCGACAAGATAAGGAACAAACACTTAAGAGAAAGGAAAAAAACAAGTCTTCAGTCAGTTTATCATCCTGTAAATGCAAAAGTACATTTCAGGGACAATGAGTCCATCTGTTTATGCTGAAAAGGCTCAGCGGGCTCAGACAAGCCATTATCGCTGTGGCCAAAATAAGCATGATAAGAAAACAGCTTCATCTTATCTGTGTTGTCACTATGCAGTTCCACATATACAGCATGTGAATGAAAAAATATACAGAGAGAGGCACTTCCTAAATGGTGCAATGCTGCCCCCTGGCAGTGCTTAAACATAAACAAGGGCTCAGACAGATGAGATGTTTCACTGATGCTTCACCAGGCAGTCAAATATTATAGTCAATATTCATCACATCACATAAGAAACCATTCAGACACTGTCAACCTAAATTAAGGCCACAGACAGTCAAATAAGAGTCACACATACCCCTAAAAACCTTCTTTAAAAATGCAACATTCATCTCCCTGAGAGAAAAAGAGAGAGTTTATCTAGTTCTGAAAGTTCAAAATTTGCGGAAAACCTCCATGACAGCGAGGGTCGTGCTCTGTCCAAAGATGAATGCTCCAACTACAATCGTTATGACTCCCCAAGCTGTTAAAATCGCCCTGAAATGATAAAAATGCAATCAGGTGATCGGGAGCATCAAGTGACAGATCAGTGCAACAGCAATAAAAGAAAAACAGAAAATTCAGAAGCATTTATCAGTCTGTCCTTTAGCCAGAAATCCTTCACTTCTGAGACACTGGATCAAATTTACTGGGCAAATAAAAGCCCAGAGAGGGAGACATTACCTCACAGCCATTTCTGCTGTCTGTTACTGAATCTAAGAGTCATGCAAAATAAATTCACAATATTTCCTGAAAAATCTCCAGGAAGTAAAAATTTCCACATAAAATACTGTCTAACATACATTTATTCTTTAAACATTTGTCTACCTGTACAAACTGTTGCATGTTCAGCATGTTCCATTTATTTGGATACACTGATTTGAATAGAGATACTAGCTGAATGAATTAGAATAATACATGGATTGTTTCTGTCTGCTCACCTGACTCTTGAAGAGATGTTCTCAGTTTGCATGGTGAACACTAAGCAAAGACCTGCAACACACAAAAACACACCACACAAGGGCCTGGGTTACAACGACGTCCTTGTACACCTTTCTCTTATTTTTGTATTGATTGTATATGATAATAAAGGGCTAAATATGTCATTACAAAACAATAAAAGTCACATTAAAGTGAATGTTGCTGCTACCAGGAAATATAAAGATGAAGAAGGCGCTGATTCCACCGATGATGCTGATGACGTCGCTCATGTCAGGTACAAACATGGCAATGACAAGCGTGAAGGTGATCCAGGCCACCGTGAGAACAACTCTACAGCGATTCTCAAACGAATGAGTGACGATTCCCCGGTAATGTCTGCGAACTCGTAACATCAGGTTCAGAATGACTGACCTGTTCCACACACAGAAACACAACATGGCAGTAAGCATGCTCAGAGTCAGAAAATTAAAAACATCTCCACCCTGGTGAGACTTACCTCCCGAGAAGAAGAATAATTGGGTAGATGGTGATAATTGATATTCCGAAAAGTAGCCTGGAAACGATCATGACCACATCATTTCCTGGATATGACATCAAAATATCTGAGGCTACGTCTTCTCCAAATGTCAAGAAGCCGTACACACCTGGAGAGGAAGAGAGCGGGTTTGATAGAGAGCTGCCAAATAAGCAGATAATACGCTTGTTTTGGGAGGGGACTCACCAGTTAGAGTGTAAATGAGCAAGCAGAAAAGCATGGAGAGCACAGAAATGACCGCCCAGTGGGAGATCTTCTGGTTCTCCATGCTACTGTAGATCGCTATACAGGCTTCATGGCACTGCAAACACACACAAGCACACTGTCAGAATATTTGAATAAAATCCAGGCTGTCTTTTGATGATGCTGAACAGTGAGTTCATTTTAGCATGACACAAATGTAAACATCCTTACTGGAGATGACAGGGAAGCATATACATATATATAATTATAAATAATAAAACCAATCGGGAAAATTTGTTTTTATAGTTTCTGGTAAATAATCTTGATTTCAGTAAGTGTGACACACTCCTGTTTATCTCCTCATTCTTTAAAATATATATAAAGACTTAAGGCAGGGGTGCAATCTGCTAGGTATACCTAATAAATTGGCTATTAGACTGTATTATATAAAGGGAACATTAGGAAGTGAACAGTTAAAGATGTCCAAAAACAATCCTACCTGAAAGCCAAAGCAAATGGTCGGTACAACACTAAACATCGATGCCCATGAACTCACACTGAAAGACACAGATAGATGTTCAGTAAGGTCGCACACGACAGGAACTTATCATAAGGATATGCATGCATTCGGATTTACTGACCTTTGGCTGTGGTCTGGAGTTATGACTGCGTGACTGTCCATCAGGTAATATTTTACAATCACTGCCACACACAGATATGTAGCAGCCAGCGTCCCCAGCACACTGACACAAAGAGAGACGATGAACTCGCGTAAACATTTACACTGTGAGTCAGGCTGAACACAGGTTAGTGCTGCTTACCTTGTGTATTTCTGGATGCCGATTTCTTTTGGGATGGACAGTGGTAGGATGATTACAAGGCACATGACGAAGAGGGCAAATCGTTGGTCTGTGTACCAGTGGTAGGGCATTCCTGCCTCGCTCGATCCCGTAACTGTCTCATAGAGAGAAATACACACTGGAGACAAAAAAGCGAGAGAAGTTCACAATATTTATCTACTGCAACATGAAAAGCATCAGTAAGCAGGACAACAGGGAGCAAGAACTGTCAAATCCTATAAGATTTAATGGGTCTAGTTGACTAGATTTACAAAACAGTCACACAAATTTTGCTTTTTCCTTTGTGATTTTTTTTATGGCAAGATATCAGTTTTTAAAGTCAGTGGATCAACACACAGAAAGATGAGGCGTCCTGTGAATTTGTTTCAGCCATTTGTCACTAATCTGTATCATGCAGAATCTCTGATTAAAATCAGGAGGCGTTTGGGGGATGGAGTGTGTTTGGAAATCCAATCAAATGATGTGTTTAAAACGGTAACAAAGCAAAAACACTAAAGGAGATTTGAAGGTTTTCAGATAGACAAAACACAACAGGAAAAAAATTAAAATGTGAGATATTCCTGCTCCCAGTCACATGTTTAGCCTAATGCAAGCTAGAATAGAAATTAAGGAGCAGGTGATCTGCAGTCTGTATTAGGTTGCATGGTTACAGGTTACAGGGAACGGCAGCTAAACTGATCAAACTCAGGTGACGACAAAATAATGTCAAATACTCTAGAAAGCAGTGTGAAAACAGAATTCTTACAGGCTTTCTTTTATCCATTTATTTAACCTGCTAAGGAAATAGAAAAGGTAACATTAAAAGTATTAAAAGTTGATAATTTGGGAGTTTTTAGTGCATCAGCAGAGCATTCAGTGCATCACACATTCTGCTGTAATGGGTAACCTTAACCTGCTATCCTGTTAAAACCCCTAAAAATGTTGGCCTTACAGCTAGAGGCTAAGTCAGTGGAGTGGCAGTATTTGTTTGTGCTCATGGTCTGCAAATCTAATGGTTTATTAATATGTGTATAGTTAATGTTAGCAGATATTTTATAAGTGACTTTGTTTCTTGTCATCTTTCCCTGCTGTACATGAACACACAGGTGCAAGGTTTTCATGGCTAGTTCTGGTTGTGAGTTCATGTGCAGGCAGATATTGGAAGGCTGCAAGTCTGGAGCTGAAACAGGACTTCACTGTGTTTGTTAATGGACCACTGACACCCATTCAGCCGTCTTTTTCTGGTCCAGGTCACAGGAGTGGAAGTCTAAGCAGACAGGGGGTGCTGGTCAGATCCTGGTCAGATGATCAAGCCACCTCCACTGGCTCTTTTAGGCATAGAGAAGTAGCAGCTTTTCTCTGTAATGCCAGGAGCTGTACATTGTCTCTGCAGGGCCCCCTAAGACCACTGGACCACTGGGTAAGGTGTCAGACAAAGAGAGATTCAGAAAAGCCCCATGCTGGTGCCCAGTGTTTAGTGCCTTGGACTGGTTTGGAGTCTAGTGAGAGGCTATGGTGGTCTGATCCCTGATTGCCATCACTGGCTTTAGGAGCGGTGATAAGATAACAATAAAGTTTTTATTTTATTCTCATTTTCCTAGTTAACTTTTCATTGGAAATGAGTTAAAAGGAAAGTTTGGGGTGTAATGTTTTCCTTTCCATCATATTGCATCTGAGAATACCTGTTACACACTTCCAAACTGTTGTCAGTGTCCTCTTTCTTGATATTTTGTTATTTCCAGCTGATACCAAGTAATGTCAGAGCAAAACAGAGAAAGCCATAGAAGAAAGCAAGAATTTGGTTACTGATTACCAAGGCACGGATGCCACAGGTGAAGCTGTTTCTCTTAAAGCTAAAGAAAGCAAAGAGGAAGGCAAAGGTCTCGCTCACATTTCTCCAGCTGATCCTGGACCACCACGAGGAAGGCAACACTTATCATGAAGAGGTTGAAGCAGAAACAGACTTCACAGAGTTTCCCCACGGCTCGTCCACACACTTCTCTCACCACGTCCTGATACGTCTTCTGTCTGCTGACAGATGACGCATAGCCGAGGACGACCAGGCCGCTGATGAGGAAAACCAGAGACACCTGAAGGGGCATCAAAGGGATCAGCTTAACGCTAATCTTCACTCACAGACCACAGTGATGATATCACAAACTATGAGACAACAAGGCTGTGGGTATAGGTGTTTAAAAAAAGACACCTGAAAGAAGAAACATGCAAAGAAAGAAAAATATGCCAAAGCCTACATGTTTAAAATATTCGGTCTTTCCAACCAGTAATCCAAAACACTCAGGTTAATAAGATCGATGTCAAAGTGAACACTCTCTCTTTCTCTCCTGGGGGAAACTGAGCACAGGGGAAATGAGATGAGGAAGAAGTAAGAGTAGACAGGTGGCTCACAGAATAAAACAGAAAGTAACTATTACAAACTAGACACACACATGCACAGCAGCTTAACACTCAGGGAAAGAACAAATCCCAGGACTCTGAAAAGTGCATCTCAGCATTTTTAACACTGCAGGAAATTAAATGATTAAACAATATCTGCGTGCAAGTTATAAGTTGCAGCTGCTGTAACCAAAGTGACCGTTACAACAACTGGTGTTAAAAATATAAAATATATAACAACAGTTACATGAGACAAAGATGTCAAGCTCTGTGCCCGCTGACCTCTTTGGCCCATTCTTGGAAAGCATGCAGTAATAAGTCCATGAGATACACACACACACTGCTTTTCCAGCAGTCAGATGCAGTGCACTGAAAGTTTAGATCTTCACCTAAAGTGGAAGCTTCATTAGAGCTCACGTGTTAAATCTATGCGTCTCTTTCACACCAAGGAGCCAGAGAGAGGGATGGTGAATCCATACTGAGCCCATGCAGGTTGTAGACCAACAGACAAAGTAACCTCTGGGGGAGGGGGACATATAAAACTGTTGAATTTTGACCTAAATTATTATGTTTCAATATTTTAGATGATTCTTTGTAAACAACACTAACTCCAGCAGCATGTTAGATCCTGTACTCACCAGCTCCACACTGACTGCAGTGGTGACTCCCCCTGCCTTCTGAAAGGCCCAGGGGAAGTTGAGCAGTCCGGCTCCCAGGGCAGACTTCAGCATGATGAACACCGCACCGAACGAGCCGAGCCGCGGGGGGTCCGCGTGAGATGCCGATCGGGCCAGCAGGCTGATGCTCTCCCGGGCCAGCTCCTCCATGATCCAGAACCAACACACAGACTCACAGAAACACCAGAAACTATTCTTGTGCACCCAGAAACCTGCAGTTCACGTGTTCGACTCCCTCTGTATCTCCAGAAGTAGTCTCAACCTGGTGAGCTGTAAACTGTGCCAATATATAGACCCACACACCCGCACACACACGACTAACATGGTCTAATTAGACTTTTCGACTATTAAAAATTTCACTCTGAGGTGAAAAATTTGACAGTAAGGTGAGCATGTTTACTTCTGCCCGCTCCGCCATCCCTTTATGTCTGTCTCTGATGCTTGCTGATGAAGAAGCCTAACTGAGCAGTGAGGCAAGTTTGATAAATGAAATCAAATCAAATATATGATGTTTCATCAAAGCTGACAAACTTGCAGTGACATCAGCAGACTGACCTGCTGAGTGTTTCCGGGAAGAAATATTCAACTAATTCAACCATTTTACTCTCTTGTTTCTTTCTATATAAACAGTCCCAGCGCATCTCACACTCGTTAAGGACAATAACACCCACCTCAGGGGGGAAATTGACAGAGAAATAAATACAATTGTTCATTTTATTCTTATTTATTATTAATTTCACGCATTATGTACACAGATCATAGAGTTGGTGCTCAGTTCAGCTGACAGCTTTAAAGTGTTTACATCCTGGTAGAATAAACCCCCGGCCACATGGATTGGACAGCCCAATCTAATACACTAGGAATTCATAATCCCTGCCATGTTTTATGCTACACACCATCTGCTGTAGAGCATCGCTCAAAAGCGGATGAGGACTCAGTTGAGAACAAAAATAAGTTAAAAAAAAAACAACAACATGAAAACATGTTAATGGCCAGGCATTGCGGCTCCTCCTTTGAGTCTCACAGTGATGGAGATCGACTCCGGTGACGATCATGATACAGAGATTTGAGTGAGCAGGTCTGCGAAGGTGTTCTGGGGACAGACAAACTATGTAAGGGACGGGTCATCAAACTAAGATATAAATAGATGTTTTTATATAAAGAATTCAAAATGTATTTTTGCAGGCTACACAAAGATCTATTTGTTTCTTTAAAAATATTTAAATTGAACTTAAATTGAGTTTGTTATGAATTGGGCAAATACATTTTTGCGTGTCTTCATTAATTAGTTGATTTATATTTAATTTCACCAGAGTTGTAGCCCCAAATTCTAACAATTACTGAGTACTGCTGCCATTTTTTTATCACATAGGTGCCACAATGGTGTAATAGTCAGTGCTGTCACCACACAACACGAAGGTCCGGGGTTTGACTCCCACAAGTACACACTTTGCACTTCTTGAGCGGAGTTAGCATGTTGGGTTCTCTCTAGCTTCCTCCCACACTCCACGATATCTGCATTAAGTAATTTTTTTCTAAACTGGCCCCAGGTATGAATGTTATCATGAAAAGTTATCTGTCCTTGGATGTTGACCCTGATTGGCTGTGCTGCCCAGTGGCAGTTGCGCCCCATGACCCTGAATTAGATAAGCGAATTGGAACTGGGTATAGAAGAGCTCAAAAATAGGCTTTTTAATCTATAAACAGTGTAGCTCTAACCCTAACCCTCTAGGTGGATTCCACCCATTTTCAGTGTAATTCTTAATTATCTTCATAGGAACACACTGTCTTGTCTGTTTTGCACTCTTTGACAAACACTCCAAGTTTAGATTCCTGCCTAAACTAAAAGACTGCTTTTAAAATGTGTTCATTTAGGCACGGCAGCTTTTCCCCTTTCTGTTTGTGGCGACCTGCCATGTTATGTGCAGACTCACTGAGGGTCGTATTAAAATTCAGTCTTCGTGTACTAGTGAGGATTTTAATCTGTATCTGTATCTGTTTAGACAGAGCAAAATGCTTTTTGATGGCAGTCTGATGGATTTCAGGCCAAAACTGGAATCAGATAAATCTGTAATAGAGATGGCACGATACCACTTTTTTATGTCCGATACTGATACCGATATCATAAATTTGGATATCGGCCGATACCGATATGAATCCGATATAGTGTGTTTTTTAATAAATAAAACTGTTTTTTTAATATCTTGCTGCATTTTGTATAAGTTCAAACTCAAGTTTAAAAAAAATAAAACACTAAAGCTATTCTGTTATACCTGTATGCAAAAAATACACTGCACCCAAAAAATTTCATAGTTTAGCAATACTGATCAATCTAATAAACTTAAACCTGCTCCATCCTCCCTATTCTGGTATTTTAAAGAGTAAGCAACCTAACTAATAGGGTTTCAAACTCCCAGCAAAAAAAAAAATAGGGAACCACCCCCCACCTTATGATGCTTAATCGACATAATCAACTTTAATTTGATGCAGTGTGAAAAAAATGCACAGAAATCAATTATTTTTCAAGAATAATTAAATCGATTCAACATCTTTGTTCAACAGAAGTTTAAACTGCACAGATGGTATCTTCCCAAAGGAAAAGTACTATAGCTTACTTGGGTATATTAGACTTAATAGTTACTATATACAGTAATGGACTTCTATACATTTTACATCAGATTAAAACGTTGTGTGTAAAATTCAGACAATTAATTATTAAAAGCTGGACATTTTAAATGAGAATAAGAAAGAAAAGTATGTCTTTGTGCCCCCTTTTCCCTGTTCATGCCCTATCGGCCCCCCTGGCTAAACTTTGCTAGATCCGCCCCCGCACAGTTACCAGCCGTCAGCTACGTAGAAAAGGATCCTGGTGTAGAAAGTAATATTAAATAAATCCTAACAACAGATTATCAAGCTTAAACGTGCTGCTGTTGTTCAGCCGCTGGTTTCCTCTTTCTGGCGCGAAGTGGGCCAAAAACAAAGAAGAGAGACGGACAGAAAAGCTGATCAGCTGATCATTAATCAGTTTCACAATTGAAGTAGCAGCAAGGAGAGGGAGGGAGAGAGGGAGGCAGTCGCTCCATATATCGGTTGTTAAGCTTAACGCGGGGATGCTTTACAAACATTCAGAGATGAACTTACACACTTGCTTTACTTCTCTCTGGGAAAACTTCCTCGGAGATGAAATGCCGGTTTGGTAGTGAGGCTACAAATACACACAACGCTCTATCACGTGATGCATACTGCTCCGAGTGCTAAGGTTATGGGCCGAGTTAAGCCATGTTGCAAGTTTTGTGAGGTACTTTTTTGATATTTAATGGATCGGATTACATCTTTTATTTCTCTCTGATATCCGAACCAGTAATTTAGGTCAGTATCCGACCAATACCGATGCGTAATATCAGATCGGTCCATCTCTAATCTGTAGTGCAAACGGAATGAGACATACACACTTAAAACTATGAAAGAGCGCTGGTCAGGCTAACCTGTGAGATTTGGATAATCTGGTGGTTGATAAATATTAAAGCTATTTAAGGTCTACCTGAGGTTCCCTTGACTGCCACAGCATCAGTCATCACTCCTCAGATGATGTTCAAGTCTTCCTACCTACGGTGTTTATCTGCTCTGAGGCCACTGAGACTGATTTTAAGTGTTTTGAGGTGCAACCTGCTACACAGTGGATGAATAAAGATAGATGAGATTAATCATGACTCTGCTGTTATGAAACAGCTTAAGGGTATTAAGATTATACACACACACACACACACACACACACACACACACACACACATAAAACCTGACTCAGAGCATTTGATTTTAGGACAAGTAATAGTTTCAATTACTCAGCAAGATTGTGTCATGTATGTTAACATACCTTCCATGGTGAAAAATCACAGTGACGTAAAGTTGCATGTCCCACTAAATAATGCAAAACTAGAAAATGATGCAGCAAATACACCAGTGATGTGTAAACCAGTGAAAGAAATTAAAAACATTTTTACAAATGACAATTACACACTAAAGAGACTCAGACTGCTGACTAATGTGCTTGTTGTCCTTTATGCTTCATTACTGTCCAAGGAAATGTTTATTGCATGCTTTTTGTGCATTTTATTGAGACATGTGCACACTGTTCCCACAGGAGACATCTTTAAACTGGGTTAAAGTCACATGAAATAATAACATGTAGCAGCACATCAGAGAGTCTGTCGTCACATAAATCTGATTTCATGTCGTTAAACCAGTCAAACAGGGTGATGACTTAAACCTACTGCACAAAAACACAGTTCGCCCCCCTCGCTGATAATACTCTCCTCCGGATCACACCTGATTAGGTTGCACGCAGATCTGAACACCTGGCGTTACAGCATGCCTCAAAATCTCCTTTGTCCTCAAATCATGGGACACTGGTGATGAACTGCAGCAGGGCTAAAAGATATATATTTTTCATAACCAGAGCTTTTCTTTCAGCTAAGTTGACACATTAAAGAGATGTGGGGAAAGGGTTTATTCTTCCTTACATTAACTGTTCGTTCTTCTATAGCAGAATAATAAATATTAGATTATGCGAATTTTATCAAAATCAATTAAACTCTTGCAGTGATTGAAAACTTGGTGGACTTCATGTAAGAGGCTTCTGTCTGACAGAAGACAGGTCTTCAATTTTTTTCAATGCGTCAATGCTGTATTAGTGTCCTGAACCAAACATTTCAAACTGATCCAGTTATAGGAATCCTTATTTAAGGATTATGATGAAAGTGACTTGTATGGATTGTGTGCCTGTTGGCATCACTCTGACCGAAGGGTTAATATGGGTTAACTAACTCCTGAGCAGAACTAGCAGCATGCTGCACGCAGGGAGCAGTACAGTGAAGAGCGTGGGGCTGTGCTTGTGTGTTTGCCCTTTCAGTGTTTCCTGGTTTGTCTGGTCGGACGTGGGGGGGCTCTGAGCTGCAGGCACGGTGCTGGGTGGGAGCGTTGTGCGGCTGGCGCACATGTTGTAGAGGTTTCCAGAAAACTCTGTCTTCCTGGACTCTTGTCTTAGAGACTCCCAAACAGCTGCTGCTTCTCCAGGACAGCCGGCCAGAGCTGAGTTGGCACAAACGTGAAATGCATTCCAGGACCTTGAAAGAACCAGGACAGGAAGAGAGGTTAGCATCTCCAACACAATAATAACCCAGTATGTTAAAGTAATGAGATTACTACAGCGTTGATAAGTAGCAGACTTCCTGTGGTTTATCACTTCTCTGGTGTCCTGCAGGACCCTCTGACATCACTTTTGGGTCACAGACTTAAGACAGCTCATTTTCTGGTAATTCGAAGGAGACCTATTATGTTTACTTCCAGCTTCATATTTTATTCTTAAGGCCTTTGCACACAGCGCATTGTTAAAAAAAAAAAAACTATTTCACTCGCTGGGCCCACGTCCTCATTTTAGGTTTGACAGTGTTTTTAGTAGATAAAAGTGAAGGCTTGGACATGAACTGAGCTGCGGTTTGGGGAAGGCCTCGAAGGGGACTGGCGATGGCTCCCGGGCCTGGCAGATCCCCATGCACCGTCTTTCTGAAGCAGGTTTGTGTGACGTGTACACACTGTAAATATATTTTTGTGAAGCTTTTTACCTCAAAAATGCACCACTAAGCAACTGAGTATATCAAGCACTGATGAGCTGGCCCTGATGTTTCTAAACAAAAATCATAAGAAACTGAGATTCATCCGATTCTCATGAAAAGGATGCTTTCATACATATTTAAGGATGTCAATGAGGCAGTTTGAGCTGTTGTTGGAAGACTTGTAACAACTTCTGAGGATGCAGAGATCCAGTTGACCCAGAGCAGCAACTAGCAGTGTGTCTGAGGTAAACCAGTATTATCTTACCAATTCCAGATCACTCGCATTTTAACCTACAAGCTCACTGGTTGCCAGATGCAGTGGCCTGATTGGTCAGATCTGTTTATCTGGAACTGAAAAACTAAATTTGATTCATAAATTCATCCAGCGATAATATGTTTGGTATGCATTAAAAACAGGTGAGTCCAAAAAATATTTTGAAAGGACAAAGAAACACAGCCCTTCAGCTCTTGATCTGTGACCTCAGTGAACACTTTCCCAAAGGCTGTGTGGTTTCAGTCACTAGTTTCAAGTCTCATTAACATAACATTAAAAAAATGACAGACTGACACACACAAACACACACCTGCAGATGGCATCGATGTCCTGTGTGCTCTGCTCTTTTTGTGTGTCCACTAAACTGTCCCCGAGTGTGAGTAAACACTGAGCAAAGCGCTTGTAGATGGAACCACATGAAACAGGGATTGCAGCGCTGAGACACACGGGGACCAAGCCTGGTGGAGAGGGAAAGACAAGACACAAGCATATTTGAACACTACAAAAAGATCATTTTATCTAAAGAAGGTCGATGCTCTTTCTCACAATTGAGCACTAAAGACATATAAAACACTCCTTTTTTCAGTGCAGAAGAAATGAATGCATACATGAGGAGACTGTAAATACAGTGTTACTAAACTAAAAGGTTATGATGGGAGAAAAATAAAACCACTAGATTGTTGAGGATTTGAATACAATGTTTGTATGTTCATAGTTGTGATCCATCAGGTTCTTAGATGGATCAAACAGATACAGAAATATGTTGTATTCCATTCATCTGGAGGGATTATACACCCTCAGAGCCAAATTCCATGTAGCACTATAAAGCCATGTATAAGCTGTATGGTTGCATCGGTCAGTCCACATATAACATGTCATATAAAACATGTCCTTATGTAGTTTGAGTTTTCACTGAAACCTTCCTGAAAAGCTGAGACACAAGGTCTGACTGGAGCACTGATTTGGGAGTAAATCTGTACTGCAAGATCGCTTTCAGTTTGTCGTTGGCCTCGAACACATTCGTTTGCCAGCAGACCTGATGAGCTGTTCCAGGGTCACCCCTAAAACCATAAACATCAATCTGATGCTAAACCAGCCTTCATTTTTCTGGCTCCAGGCTTTACACAGAAATTTGGATGCTCTCTTTCTAATGTACTGGATGTGACTGAGTGCAGTTTGTCTAATTTCTGCCTTTGTGGTTCAGAACTACTGTTGGCTCTGGACAAGCTGCTTACACGGGGTGTAAAGAACACTGATCTTATTTTATATATCACTGAATATTGAAGCATTGATATTTGAATTAAAGAACAGAGCTTAAACAGCAATCCTAAAGGAGATCTGGCTGTCTGTATACATTTGACCAGAGGATATAAAACAAAAGTTAAATATGCATTGCAAAAACAAACCGCTTGTCTGAAAAATTAGCTCAGAAATTGGTGACATCTAGGACATTTTTGCCTTTTCTCCACACGCCACTTGGAACTTTTGTGATTCAATCAGTCTAAGACGACCTTGTTTCTGCCTAATGCCAGTGCACGTTATTAGCTGCATCATTAAACCCCTGATGTTTTGCTTTTGCTTCTCTGTGTTCTTTCTTTGCAGATGTTTTTTAATAGCTGTCTCTGCAGAAATGTAATGAATTCCTGTTGCGAAATTTCCATGTTACTTGGTAGATTTTTCCACAAATGAGCTTCATTCATAAAATGCGGTTGCACGCTTCACCACCACTGCAAGTCACAGCTAATTGCATTATGGTTCCCGGTTGTTGGAAAGTGTTCTCATGAGCACAATGTCTCCAGGGATTTTCTTCGTGTTTTCCACAAATGTTCAGTTGAACTCGAGGATGAACTGATTACGTTTCTGCACTCAAAGGTCAAAGACATTGTGACCTCAATAAATATGTTGCTTTGTGATAACTCAGTAGCTCCAATTAAGACAGAATTTCACACAAATGACAAATGGAGATAAAATGATGATGTTGTGACTTTTATATGCAAAAGGATAAAGGTCGTGTTCACTGCAATGCCTTAATTTAGTGCAGAAACATCCTTCTGGCAATTATTCAAGGGCATTATGTAGCTATGTTAAAAAGTCAACCCCAAAAACCTTTATATTGTTAGGACAGCCAAGGTGGAAGCAGAATTTGCATTATTTACTATTAATAAAAACCTTATATAAAGATAATAACATAAAATATAAAATAATATATAATAAATATATTTAATATAACTTATACAATAATAAATATTACCACAAGCATCTTACAGGGTGCCTGAGCTTCTTCTGAAACTGATTATTTTCTTCTGCATCAACTTATTTACCCTTTTTTAAAAATTTGCGAGAAATCCAGCCACAGATACTCTGAACAAAAATAAAAGTAGCAGAAAAATTGAGCACAAAATGAAAAAGTGGTTAATCAGTTAATCATTTCAGCTGTACCTTTATGAACTTCTGAGTAGTTTGATTTGTGATAAAAAAAAAAAACAAAAACATATTTTGTGTGTTCTCTATGTTATATATGCTCAAATCTACATAATTCAAATACTGAATAACATTAATACTAATATAATAAATGTAGCAAAGTAAAAAACTTCTGACTTTTTAAAGTCTGCTCTGAAGACTATTTATTTAACCCTGACTCGAAACTCTGCACATGGTTTCCTGTGTACCCAGACTTAGTGTATGTGTACAAATGGCAAATAAAAAAAATGAATCTAATCTTTATCTCTACGATAAATGGTTTTGTTTCCCTGGGAGAAAGATTCTGTAACCGAAGAGTGTAATTGATATCCTGCATTGCACTGGGTATCTATTTTATTCTATTTTATTGTTTCCTTTTTTTTAAATCAATGTGTGCTTGGAAAAAAGATTTTAATCTGAAAGATATTACAGTAAAGTAAAGGTTAGATCAAATTTAATATGTGTTGTAGCAGAAATATAATGTGGTATGAAAAGAAGGCTCCAATTTGTCCTCAGCTAAATCTACTTAGTTTCATTCCATTGGTGTTCACACTCAAATACACAATGTTGTACACCTTTCTGCATGCACACACACAAACACACAAACAGCCTGGGGAGCATTTCATTAAGGTAAGCGCATTTGTAAAACCTTTCTCATTAATATCAGAACAAGCTGAAGGGAACATCCCTTATAAGCCATCTGAACTTCTCTGGACCTTTTCTGACAAACCTGAAAGTGCAAAGAAATTGTATATCCGTATACAGACGCAGGACAAAATTGGGGCAGTGAAGAGCACACTCAACACTTACAAAGTTTTCCTACAAGACTGGATTGCACACAAACACGTACAACACGGTCACACTACAACTGGAGAGTACGGCAAGTTCCTTACTGAGGCAGAGGGCGATGGGCAGCAGCACCGTCGAGCTACCTGGATGGGACTTCATTGTTTGGCTCAGAAGTCCCGTGGAGCCGAGTACCACCCCCGAGCAAGAGGCTCTGATGTGAAGCTCCCACTTGACGTAAATCCAAAAAGTACAAAATTCCTGGCCTAAAATGTGATTTTTCCGACCGTCCGTGGGGAATTTATCAGATGGCAAAAGTACAGCAATGCACGGAGGCACAACCCAGCTGGATTAACAGTGAAAGGGACCAATGCATCACAGAGAGTAAGAGGATGTTGTGCTTGTGTGTATGTGTGTGTGTGCACTGGGAAGGCTTGGAGCAACAGACCAATGAGAGCATCACATCATAGCACAGTGGATTAGAGTGTTCTCATTTCCGGTTTTCAGTATTTGGAACATTTGTTTGAAACCCAGATATATGATCTTATAATGATTTTGCTGTTCACACTTGTGAGACACCTACCTGTTGCAAAAATCTGTTTTAACCATTGAACAGAGACTTTGTAAGTGAACAGTCAAACAAACCATTATTAAAGGTGTCAGGAGGCAGGAGGATTTTTTTGTGCACAGATGGATGACATCCCAGTGAGGATAACACAATCAGGCTCACCTGGGAGTCCAATGTGGTTCCACAGCGCCTTCTGGGAATAGCCTCAGCCCACGAGAGAATTCATCCGCTTTTTAGGTTATGACAATAAGAGACAAAGACAGAACTGTTAAACTGTTGAAAATGGGTGCTTGTGATCTTTACTCCTTGACTTCCTTGTGATTCCATCTTACATCCCCCTCCTCACCCTCCCAGATGGCTCACACTCTGTGCATTAGTATAAGTCCTGGTTGACATCTGCATACCGACACAGGAGGAATAGGAACCCATTGTTAATCTGCGGCTTAGAACAACCATCGACTGCAGAGTAATCTGTCTGTGTCCCAAGCTGCTGCCCTGAATCGATACATCACTGGAGCTACTTTGGCAAAAAGTCTTCCTGGAAACATCTGCATTAGCTCATCAAATTCATCACTTTGCAATGTCATATTGCAGATGTGTAACATTTACGGTGCCATGAAAAAGATGTCATTCACATCTATCAGTTGGGAAAGGTTTCAAAGACATTTCTGAGGCTTTAGGACTCCAGAGCTATTATCTACAAATGGAGAAAACTTCAAACTGTGGTAAACCTTCCCAGGAGGGGCCACTGTCACCAAAGAAGCGCTTCAATAACTCTTCCAAAAAGTCTCGAAAGAACCCACATTTGCCCAAAAACATCTTTGTGATCCCCAAGATTTTTGGGAAAACATTCTTTGCACTGAGGAGACAAAGGTTTGCCTTTTTGGAAGGTTTGAGTTACTGTTACATGTGGCATAAAACTAACACAGCATTTCTTAAAAAGAAAATCGTACCAAGTCAAACATGGTGGTGGTCAAGAGTTAGTCTGGGCCTGCTTTGCTGCTTCAGGACCTTGGCGAAAAAAGAAGAATGTCTGGCCATCAGTTCATGTTCTAAAACTTGAGCGTGCTGTATATAATCAGGTTATATCTGAAACATGCAAGTGTGACAAAAATGAAATAAATAAAGAAATCATGAAGAGGGCAAATACTTTTTCACTGCACTGTAAACTGGGTGAACTTATCTAGATTTTTTTGCTATTCTAAAAAAGGAAATTCCATTGTTTATATATTTCAGCTATATAAAGGGGGCAATTGTGGCTCAAGAGTTGGGAGTTCGCCTTGTAATCGGAAGGTTGCCGGTTCGAGCCCCGGCTTGGACAGTCTCGGTTGTAGTGTCCTTGGGTAAGACACTTCACCCATTCCCTACTGGTGGTGGTCAGAGGGCCTGGTGGCTCTAACAGGGACCGCAGATTTAAAAGTAAACATTGCCATTTTATGTAAGACGCAAAACTAGCAACTGAAACCGTGAAGTTAGGAAAGAGGCTCACAGATTAAAGGATCTGAAGGACTGTTTTACCCCTAAAATTGTATTCAGTCTTTTTTTCTTTTTCTTTTTTTGTAAGCACAGGAGTCGCCCTCTGTTGGCCAAAGACTGCATGCTTTGAAGAACTTTGGCTTCATTTTTGAGATTTGGAAGTGATGTCCATGTTTTACATGCTTTGTGATTGTCCAAATCAAGGACTTTATATCAGGGGCGGAGCGTGGGGGTGGCTTACTGGGCTTAAGCCCGGGGTCTTTTGGAGTGTAATTTTTTCATAGTTAGATGCCTGGCTGACAACTGTATAAAACAAAAAGTACACACAATATTCGAAGCACATAGTGCACACTGTGGGAATTTACGACTGTGCGTGAATCCCCCCTGATATTGGTATGATCCGAGCTCAGGCACTAAGCGACTGAGGGAGAGGGCGGGGCAGCTGCTGCCTGTGAGTGCGCTGTTGGAGAAACGGAGCCAGCCATACTAAGGAGAGCTTAAGTTTGACCAGGTACCAAAGCAAATCATTCGTACCTTACAAATAATGTAAATATGACGGTGCATCACGAAAGATTGATATCAAACTGATCACTTGACCAATATTACGTTACTTGCTCTTCAAGTGAATCACCAAATGGCGAAATGAAAAGGAACAAATGCTATTTTTTTTAGAGAGTCTTAGCTTACCTGTGTTTATTTCATATTTTCAGTTCTTACCCTCCCCGACTAAATCAGTTTCAGTTATGTACTGAAATATAAGAATGGACATTAGAGGCTTCTTTCAAAGAAAAAACTCAGGTAAATGTTATTTTATATATTATGCTTTGTATGTTGTTCAGTATATTTCTATGCAAACCAAGAGGGATTTCAGTACACAGCAAGATATTCACATTTGTAACCAGATATTTACATACACCTTAGGGAGAAAACATAAAACATTTTTACTGTACAACATCAATTTAGAGTAAACTTTTGTTTTAGATAAATATTGAAATATATTTTGAATTAGTTAAATGTCAGAATAAAGAGAGACAGAGCTGTCTATTTTTATTACTTTCATCAAATTTAGGAGTACATATACACTAAGTTTATTGTTAATTTATAAGAAAACTCCAGAGGATTCCATTCTGAGCTGAAGAAGCTTCTGATAGGTTAGTAGAGTCCATGTGAGTAAATTGGTGGCACAGCTGTGGATGCATATAAGGCAAAACACAGAGCCTGTTTCTTTGAAATGGGAAAATCAAGAGATGTCAACCAAAACACCAGGAAAAGAACTGTGGAGCTCCATAAGTGTGGCTCAAGTTTGAATACAATTTGGTGCCATTTGCAATTAAGAAATACAGATAGTTTCTCTTCTTACTCTTAAAGTTAACAAATATGTTTTTTATATTTATCAATCTAAAAAAAATAAACATTTAGTCTGATTTGATGTTACAATTAAAAAAGTGTTTGTGTTTTGATCTGAAGAGTGTGTAAATATCTGGTTTCAACTGTATATTTGATGATTGTCAGCACAAAGAAGGAGAGAGAGGAACAGAGAGGGCAAGAGAGGGAGATGGAGAATGAGGACAGAACAGAGATGGAACAAGAGCAGGTGAGACAGACATGTTAGTCAAATGGTCGTTTACCAAAAGTATCACCGTATCATAGGTACTCATGTATCTCGTACCTAGTGTTTCTTTTTAGGTTTGTTATTTTTCAAATTCTATATTTACTAAGTTATGCAGGCTTGTTTATACAACAAGGCTAAATAATTATATAAACTTTTCTCAATCTAAATAGTGTACTTTGGTAGAATTAAAAAATAAGTGTAGTGCAGGTCTATGATGATTTTTAGTGCTACTATCATCTAGTTCTGATTCTGGTTCTGTCTTGGTTAAATCCCAAGTAGTCCTGATTTCGAACTGTTGTAGTCCTGTTTTAATTCTGGATCAGTTCTGGGTCTGGTTGAATTGGGGTTTAGTCCTCGTGTCTTGATACTAACAGCTGGAAACGTGTCATACAGCTTTGTTTGACAGAAATGAAGGAGAAAATCTTTTGTTCATTTGTTTGTTTGTTTCTACATGAGCTTTGATCATTCTCTGTAAGATTAAGCTCAGCTATTGAACGGCGTATATTTTAAAGTAAAGGCTTTAAAACCAAGTTAGTACAAATGTCACATAACTTTCCCGACATGTGGCCAACAGTAATGTTTTAATGTTCTTCGTTATTAAACATTTGCACATAAATAGGTGACATTATATTCAGTACTTAAAGTTTACTCTTTGGCCGCCCCTCATCCGCCGTTTTTTTTCGGCAAAATTATCCACACCCACCGCCGCGCTATGCATTCTGGGATATGTTGGGCCACGAAGTCTACACTGCCACCGCCTTAAAATTCAGGGAAAAGAAGGACGCATTTCAGGGCCGCATTTCGAGCAGCCTTTGAATTGGGACAGCCTTCGGCGCGCCGCTGTGACGTAATCGGCCTTGAAATGCGTACTTTAAGGCTGCAGACCCTGAATTGGGATACAGCCAGTGTCGGGAGTTTCCCTGTGCTCAGGGTCCTAATATGCCACACCGACACCGGCCCGTGGCATAGGCCGTATAGGCAAATGCTAAGGGCGCCGTCCATCAGGGGGCGCCACGCCAGTGCCACAAATGTTGAAAAAAAAAAAAAGTTGGTACTATTATTTCTAAATACAAAAAATAATCCCACGTTAATTAAAATGCAAAGTAAAGCTTATTTAATAGAAATATTATTTGTTACAACATTACGCCCCCCCCCCCCCCTCCCCGCACGGTGCGCCCCCTCCCTTCCCGTATCATGGTTCCTTTTGAACGTCGCCACATCAAAAAATCAACACAAGATGTCAAAACGGCCAAAACTGTCAGGTGCCCAGGGAAGAAAAAAGAGAAAAGAAGAGGAGGAGAAACGAGAAAAAGACAGAGGTAGGTAACGTTAGCCTACATGAAATTATTTGTCTGAATGTGATAGTAACCTAAATTTTTAGCATTAAGCTAATGTTACATGATTCGCTAATTGCTAATCAATAAATAGCTAGTTAACTGTTTTAACGTCAGTTAATATTGTGGAGGGGGCTAAATTGTTATGGAAAATAATAATGTAACGTTAGGTAATTACAGTACTCCCACCTTTCCCACCATTCCTCATTTGTATTCATCTTTTAAGCAGGTGTTTTTTGTTTACATTGTTATTGCCTTCTGGTTAGCTAACGTTTACCCTGCAGGTAATAGTCACTTTTCCACCCCTGTATATATTATAGTTGTAAGCCTAGTTGTTAAAGTGCACATCATTAATGTTAATTAAGCAATATCACATGAGAGGGAATGCTGTTTTTTAATATGAGCACTGCTGTGATTCGGTCAAAGATAATCATAACATAACATTCTCATATGATATTATACTGTTACTTTGCAATTTACCCCAACATGTGGGTTGCTCTGAGAATCTTTGCCACTCTTCCTGTTACAGTGGCTGCTGCTGAAAGAAGCTTCTCTAAGCTCAAACTCATTAAAACCTACCTGAGATCTACTATGATGCAAGAACGTCTCAGTGGACTTTCCATCATAAGCATAAATCATGTGGTCTCAAATCAGTTGTCATATGATGATGTTGTAGATGACTTTGCTGCAAGAAAGACTAGGAGAGTAAGGCTGTAGCAGGTGATGTGAGGTTGAAGAGGGGGTGGTGTACAGTAAGTCATTCTAGTTAATGCAGTATTAAAAAGCACAACTAGAGAACTCTGTAGGATCCCCTTTTTTGTAATATAGTTGTTAAAGTCATACTGGTTTATTTAATATCTTGTTTTGTGCAGTGCCTTATTTATATTGTATTTTTAATTTATTTTATCCAACTTGTTGACACGTTTTATTGTGTTTATGTATGTAAAATTTATTGTATTTCATATACTCATTTTTTATTTTTTGTATTCATTTATTTATTCATATATTTTTTTATCTTGTTAATTATTCTGATTGTGAATTTGCTTTCTTTAAGTAAAAAAAAAAAGGTCAAAGACAAAGCTATTCGGTTTCTTGTGAGTACATACACTACACTGCCGATGTAGGGGGGCGCCACCTAAAATCTTGCCTAGGGCGCCAGATTGGTTAGGGCCGGGCCTGTGCCACACCCCTGAACAGCTGCAGTTTATCCTGAGGCTATATTTAAATGTTTGGACCTTATGTTTAAATTAAAACCAATCCACACTGAAAACAACTTTTGTTCTGAGATTCTCCTCAAAGAGGACTGCTGCTGACAACTTTTGTGAAGTGCTGCACTGACCGTTTTCCTCCTCCTCTTCTTTCACTTAGCTCAGAGCCGTGATCCATGCACGGTTACTTTGCTGTTGCGAAACTGTCCTGTTTGCCTCACGCAGGACACCCAGCTTGTTGTGTGATGATCCCACCAGCGTTTTCCTGGACAGCTCTGCAGAGAGCTGCAATTTGCTTTGTCATGAGCAGTTGAGACGATGGTCGCAGAAGATTCCAGATATAATATTCCTTATTCGATTTGTTTTAAAAGGACAATGTAGTTTTTTCTTATTCTTTTAATAATACAGGAAGTCAAAGCTTTAAAGTGTCACAAAGTATTTAAACACAATCTGATGAATAGAAGCTCAATATAAAATGTCAAAAGAATTATTAAAATAATTAAATATTATTCAGTAATTGTTATTATCAAAAAGTATGTTCCTAAAGGAAACTGAAAGCCTAATTAATAGTGTAGAAAATGTTTCAAGCATTTCAATTTACAAGTAAAACAATATACACAAGATGTGAATATTGATATACATGTAGCACACTAAGTATTCACACTAAAAACAAAATATGCAGTAGCAGCATTAGTAGGATATGACAGAGTTTTTAAATGGCAATCCTGCAGACTGTCAGCTGTCCAAGGATGACCCCGCCTGATCTAGACTCACACACTGAAAGATACAGGTGGATTATTATATAGCTATAGGAAATTGCAAAATGATGTCATGCAACTTTCTTTTCTATAAATCTAACATTGCTTCCTTAATTTTTTTTAGATCATGACCAGCAAAACTATAAACTTTGACCTGGATTACTTATAATAAAGGCACCCTTTCTGACACACTTCAAAGATTTTCCATGTTTATATACAGAAAGTCTTATTTCAGTGGATTTCAGAATCACATGTTGCTTTCATTGTTGTACCTAAACAATGAAACCTGCCTTGAAAAGATGTCATTTGGCCTGATTGCAGTGGTAAACGGCAACAGCCATCAAGAAGGAAGATAGAGTTGTGTAAGTTTGATTGACAGCATTGGATTAAGGCCTTACGCAACACTGTAGGGAGTAGAAAAGATAAATCCAGATGAGATTAGGATCTGGATCCTCGCTCTTTCCAATGCTCTCTCTCCATCCATTCATCCATCGCTCCCCCTTTCTCTGTTTCACATTAATACATTAGGTGTTCAAAAATTACCCATTCCAGTGTGAGCGGTGGAACTGCATTACATGCATTACATGTTCGTGTTAAGATAATTAGCATTTCACTTCCTTAAAATCTGTAACAATTAAGCAAATGAGCATCAGATTGGCCAGCAGACACACATAGATAGATCAAGCAAATTAGGTCATAAAGAGAGGAGCTGAAGCTTCTCTTCTTCAAGCTTTTATCCTAGCGCCATCTAGAGGGTAAAAATCATGCTTCAGACTCCGACTGTAAGGATGATTATTCCTGTCCTGAAACTCTGGACTGGACAAGATGACGAATCAGTTTCTTTGACCTCCAGTCACCTAAAATATGACACTTTGCTGTTTTAAAAATGAAATCACATTTGCATTAAAGCAAGAAGTCAGAACGTGTAATTGAATCCACTATTTTCTAGTAATTATCCTCATTTATTGACAAATTGGGTCTTAATTTAATAATTTAGTAAATCTGAAGCAAAATACGACTAGAGATCATTTTTTGAGGAGTGATTTCTCTTTGGTGAGTTGGTTCTTTAATCCGTTTAGGCTTGTTATTTACACTAGCAAAGAGAGAGAGATATAAAAAATTCATCTTTTGTTCTGACATTATACAACCCAGTTTCAGTGTAAGCCGTAAACAGAAGGCACTCATTACATTTAAGCGAGAAAACATTTCATTTGTTTTCTTTGTGCAATATTATATTAGAAATTTCAGTTTCGTGCATTTCAGCTTCGTGATTTCTTTTTTAAATAAAGTCCTATCTCTGTTATTTTGAATGTAATGCCAGCAAAAAACTGTGTAAAACTTTGGGGAAGAGCAACAAAATACTGTGGGGCCAAAAACACTTCTCACTCACTTTAGCTAAGTTGGTAAAAACAGCTTCTCAGACATTTAGAAATAGAATTTAACATACAGTGTAATTAGAAAGATGATTTCACCAGGCCAAAGATGGCCATCACATTCAGGTTTTCAGGTGGTGCTGGATTCAAACAACAGTCAGAGCACGGGTTTATAAACAGAGCCACAAAAGCAAGTTAAAACTCTGACATGAAAAGAAAGGAAAACACACAAAGAAGATCCAAAAACTCTAATATGTTCTTGAGATCCAGCCTGGACAATGACGTAAAATATAAAGCTGTTTTCTGACCCCTCAAAATTTTAACTTCCTGATAGAAGTAATACTATGCATCCTGTGAGTTAAAGAGAGATTTGTAGACCCAAAGTCAGCATCTCTATGATGCAGAGCTATTAATCTGCACAGATTATCTATCCTGTGCATCTGTGAAGGCACCACTAGTGCTAAACAATGATGATGATGATGTAAACTGGCAGACCAGACCTGTCACCCACTCGGGGGAAAATTCAAATCCAATTAAATTTTGGGTGTGAATAATTTTAAGATCACTGCACTTTACGCGACGATCGTAAACTGTAAGGTTTCCAACACAAGTCTTTTATAAGTTTATTTCATACAAATTGTATTATTTTGTCCACAACTCAACACAGCTGAAAAAATTTGTAATATTACTTACAAGAGCCACTGCAAATCTTCATGTCATTTTAAAATAAACCCCTCACCGCAGTCCGGGGATGAGATCACATGAGCCAAACCCCTCCACCCCCCCCAATATCAATGAAGGTTTAAAAAGAAAACAACAGAAACACTGTCAGATCCTTTCTCCCCCACCAGAAGTCTCTAAAATGCTGCTATGAGACAAAATGCTTGTTGGCTTGAGAAATAACTTGCCAGTCTTAAACAATGAGCTGCCAGATCAGCTTCAAAAATATGAAATGTTTGTAATAGCCTGTGCTTAAAACACTGATGAACAGGACAAATATGTGGGAACTAAACATCTGTGTGAAGAATAGGGAAGAGGCACGTAAAATGTTTAAATCACACCCAAAAAATGAAAAAGAAGTAGGTGCTGCTTCCCCCAAAACTAGGGAAAAAACGTCCCCAAGAAGCATCCTTTAATAAGAATTAATTTTAAGTGCCCTTTAAAGCTTTGAGGAATTTCTTCAAGTCTTTTTTTCTTCTTCTCAGTTGCAAAAATACCTCTAGCAACAAAAATAATGGAAATAATCTTAAGGTACCTTTAAAGGCAACTCTGAAACAGTCGCGGTAGAGTTTTATTTAGTTCACTACAACCCTAAGCAGGCCAAGATTAGTGTTTTGGTAAAAAAAAAAAAATCCTATAAATACTTCATCTTGGCGCATTTTTGCATGTTATTGTGGGGTGTTATCCTTTTTTTTTTGCAACAAGAGCTCCTAAACTCTGTTGGAAAAACAAAACAAAAACAGCCTAAGGACAAAAAACATTTTATGCAGCTAGGCAGTTTTGAGCATGTCCTTCGCCGGTGTCCCCTCAGTCTGTCCCGTCATAAATAAGTCTGAAATGTGAGTCTGTGCAAACTACGAGTCTTGTCTGAATGGATTCATGTGATCTTGGTTTGGCTGCAGACCAGAGGCAGACTGTGCATGTTTCAATTAGATTAGCAGTAAGTTTATTACTATCAGCTACATCAACTAGCCAGCCTACAAAAAAATTTAAACGCAAATAAAAATAAAAATAAGCTCTACTTGAAAATAAATTGTCATCGCTCTCAGTTTCGTAGAAATCGGGGCTGGATCTGCTGTCCATCTGCTCTCCGTCAGTCTGAGTCTGTATATCGGCTCGTCTCCGGGGATGTTCACCCATCCCATCAGATTTTCTTCCGAACGTTAGCAGCCACCGTGTGGCCGTACAGCAACCGGTCCCGTTCCCGCACTTCCTCTTGCAGCTTGGCCTCCGCCACCCGGAGCTGGCGGATGGTCGCCTTCATCTCCTTCATCTTTACCTCCATGAGCGCGATGATGTCCCGCTGCTCGTTCAGCTTCCTCAGTAGCTCGGCCGACGTGGTGCCAGTGGTCAGAGAGTACGAGTGGTCCAGCGGGCTGCTGGTCACGCTGACATACTGCACCGGTGCCGCCGCGGATGAGGTGTCCACCTGTGAGTCGCCAGCCGTTACCTCGGCTGTACCGCCGACCTGCCCCGTGTAAGATGTCCCCTCCGTTTGGACGGGCAGTCGCGCGGTGCCCAAGTACTCCCCGTTTTGGCCAATCTGCACCACGGTGATGCTGTCGTCGCTCGCTTCCCCGCCTGCGTTGGCCTCGGCTCCTTCTGCGGTGCTGCCCAGCACGGAGCTGGTGACAACAATTCCGGAGGTCGCAGCTGCGGCGGGCGCGGGAACCGCCGCGGATACTTTCCTGCCTCTGCCCCGCCGACTCCTGCGCTCATTCACCCCTCGCAGAGGGAAGAGGGACGGCACCCGGATGCTGTAGGTTTTCCTCCCGCCGGCGAAATGCACGCTGCAGACTCGATGCCCCGTAGTCGGCTGGAAGGTGCTGAAGCAGCCGCTGACCCCGGCCCGGGAGATGTTCCTCAGCCACTGCTCTCTGAGAGCGGTGTCCTTAGGAAACGTGTAGAAGCGCAGTTCCCGGTCCCGGTGCGAGTTGTTGTAGCAGCCGGGGACACAGCAGGTGAACCCAGGCATATTTACTTCAGCGCCGAGGCTAAATCTGCGGCCTTCGGGTGAACTTAAGATTATTTTATTTTTGTTTCTTTATTCTATGCTATGTTATCAAGATCGGCGGCCTGCAAGCGGAACTACACGTCCCACAACGCTAACAACTTCCTGTTTATTTTTTAGCAAAAGTGAGGCGCTCTCCTTCGTACGACGACTAAATCCATCCGAGATTAGCCGGCCGCGGAGCACACGAAGCTCTTGCATATGATGAATTCACGGATGCTGTTTTATTTTCAACGGTAAATGTATTTTCTTGTTCTTAGCTCTGTTATCAGGGTAATCGTCCACCACTGAGAACTAAAAGTCCCACAATTCCTTGCGCTTCCTGTCCATAACCGTTAGTGATGTAACGCCTCTGCTGGTCAGTGTGTGTAATGACACCGTTCAAGTAGGCGTGTGTGTAAAGAAAATACTATCAACGTGTTAAAAAACAACAAAATAACTTAATTAATTATTGATCTTTTTAAAACAAACGCTGTATTTTAATGTAAAACAATTATATTTTTATATAGATGCAGACAGACTTCTATTTTCTTCTCAAAGGAAAATAATTTTTAGAATCACAAACTAAGGTGTTTTCAGTTACAGCTGATGATTAACTGATTAAAACAACCTAAGTCTAATTGGGGGAAAACTTCAAATACAGAATAACAATAGTGTAAAATTTGATTAATACATATGTGCAATCAGAAATAACCATGGAGAATAAAAAACTTTTTAGATGGAGCAATTTTATGAAATTCAAGTCTAATAATTTAATGTCCTGCTTTTTCTTTTGGCTTGCCCTTTTAGGTGTTGCTATAGCAGATCATAGGCCTCTGTCTCACCCTATAACTTTTATCCCCCTTAATCACACAATCAGCCATTGTCATCAGTAAATGTCATATTTTGGGGTGAAATCACCGTTAATAATAGCAACAGTGCATCCCCACCAGTATAAATATCTAATCAACTTACATCTAATAAGCATCCACAGAAGGTGTATTGTATTGTATTGTATCTTTATTTTGAACATGTTAAATTAGTACAATAACAGAAAAAAGAGACAAACAAACAAACACAGCAAAACAAAAGGAAAACAAAAAACAATAATTATAAATAACTCATAACATGTTCAAAAAGGAAGAAGCATAATCTTATTTAATCCCACCCCCTTTCACTATTTAGTAATTAATAGTCTACACTTTTTCTTCCTGTTTCCCTGTCCATCAGAAATTCTTCATTACAATTACATTACATGTTACATGTGTTTTTTATTTATTTATCTATTTTTATATTTTTACATTTATACTTTAAATATATACTTATATAAACATACTTGTGCACCTACACATATATACACATCACTGTTGTGAAAATAGTGGGTGAGAACACCCGATCAGAGCCCTACCTCCTTCCTTTACTTTGCAAAAACCACAATTTTGAACTGAGTCATGCTGGGACATTGCTTCAGTTCTTCACTCTATTCCACAGCCTCCCTCCACACACAGAGATGCAAAAACGTTGTCATGTTATACGGATACAAGGATGTTTTAAATTTAATTCCCCCTTCAAATTGTATCCCTGTTTCCTTTTAGAAAACAATTTGAGAATACTGTCAGGAAGTAGGTCGTTTATTACTTTATACATAATTTGTACTGTGAGAAAATGAACCAGGTCTGTGAATTTTGGTATTTTTGATTTTAAGAATAGCGGATTTGTATGATCTCTGTAGCCAGTTTTATGGATTATCCTTATGGACCTAGATTGATGATAGCAAACATTTATGAGTATTGCCCCAAACCTCTGCACTGTAATGCAAATATGGTGAAATCAGTGAACAATATTGAATGTTGGATGATTTGTGATCCAGATGTGTTTTACTTTACTTTACTCATGGTGATATATCATGTGTGTATTTTATGAGAATTTCAAAAAAGGTATCAACAGGTATTTTTCACTAATTTAAAGTTAGACTGATTTTCAGTCTGTTTCCTTGGATTGTTTGTTCATCTTTCCATGTCAGCTGCCACACTGTCCAGGTGGTAGTAACCATTATCATCCACCTGATGGCCTTGTAGATCACTCTTCCTGCACTCCTGTGCTGGTTTAGTGTTTGGCTGGTTTAGTGGTTGGCTGGATGGTTGTGGATTTGGACGCTGCAGGTGTCACTTTTCTGATCATCATCACACAGCTATTTCTGCAGATTTAGTTTATTATTTACACACTGTAAATCTGTAGTAGCCAAATAAACCTCATACCGTATTCATCTAACATCATTTCACAAAGTAAACACCAAAGTTTAAAAGCATTTTTAAAAATAAATTGTATTTGAAAAGGCTGAGGCAAAAGAATGTAAACCAAAGTCACCCCTGCCAACAGCAGCATTAAACATGAGCGCTCACACACACCTCTACAAGTTTAAAGTCTAGTGTGTTGCTCATGGTGCCAACAGATGAACTAAGAGTTAACAATGGGTTCTTATCAGGGAAAAAAGATACATTTAAAATGGTATCTGTGTTGCAGTAAGTAAGGTCCTGCTATTATACTTGCATCAGGGCACTTATCTGGTTATTTGAAACATGTTACTGGCCCTCCATTCAAAAACAAACAAAAATCACTATTGATTCTCCACAAACAAATATTGAATATATATTTGAGTTTGTTTCTGTGAAATCTGTGCAATTGTAACTAATACTGTCAAATAAAATTAACCAGAATAAATTATCAAAATACATTTAACCGGAGACATTATATGAGAGGGATGTCACTAAAGTAACTGAAATACAAGGGAAAACACTGCAATAGCAAACGTGGTAGAATTAGGCTATAACTTTCAGAGAGTTTTAAGAGAGTTTTTAACCGTTTTAAACCTTAATTTCGTCTCAAAGCAAGCAAATTATTTTGTCGATATATTTAGATTGGAGTGGTAGCTACGCCTTGAGTTTTGGTAATGGTTAAAAATAACAAGTGAGATAACTGCTTTGGGGTAGACGACTGCCCACTTGGAAGAAGCTTTGAGGCAACTGTTGTTGCGATTTACATAAAACTGAATTGAAAATTTTTAGATTAAACGAGTGAAACTAGTCGACGTACTGAGGGATTTGTACAGGTAGCGCACTGAATCATGGGGAAACTATTGAAAGTTAAAGTAATGCCTTAACAGCAAGGGCACATATTTTATTCGTAAGACGTATTTATACATTAATAAAAAATATCTTTAAAAGCAAGGTTTTGTGAAACTTTTAGTATCTTTGTGTTTAAACATAACGTGTTTCCTATGAGTCCCCCGTGTTGATTTTCCGCCGGTGACCTATCTTCACAGCTTTAGTATGTCCGGTTCCCGTCACAGTATTGCTGTTGCTGCTGAAGTTACCATTAGCAACTGGGCAGCGCCCGGCTCGACACCTTCCGACGTCGCTGATGTTGTGCTGCCAAATACAGTAGGTAGTTAACGTTTCCTTGCTTTTCACTTGGGATTTGTTTTAAATAATACCCGTTTGTAGATACTTTAACGCTAAACAGTGAGCCCGAGAAATATCTGCGTTTACTGGGAGTTTTTTGTGCACGCTCTGCGGTTGTCTGGCCAGCTAGCTGAACGTGCTAGCTAACGTTATCAATAACCTGACTGTTTAGCTAGCTCACTGTGTGTGTAGGTGTGTGTGCACTTGTAGCAGTACGCGTGTTTGAAACGAAGACGTGGTCACTTTGAGGAAGTTTGCAGTGTTTTATGACATATGTCTGATCCCGAGCTACTACTTCTGATTCAGAAAGCGACGAGTCCGTGTGTCATGCCTTTGATATCTCATCTGTCTAGCTGACTCGGCACGGCACGGCTCAGTTGCCAGTGTTGTCGGTGTGTGAGAGACTTCAGCTGCATTCGGCTGCTTTAGCCTGGCGCGGATGCGGTTTAAACGAGAGAAGGTTCCCAAAGGTGGCACGGGTAATGCAGGTGCAGGGGCACGCAGACTTTCCTCCGTCACCCTTCTGTTGTACAGTCATCATGGCCACAGGGAGAGTCAGCAAGATAGACCTGCTCATTGTTCACCTATATAGCACTGTGCTAAATATGGACACACCCCGCATTTCTTTATATTTTGCTAGGAAAACGGAAAATAGGTACAGCAATTTATGGCTTGAGAGAAGTTCATACCTGAGCCAAAGCTGCTGTTCTCCTGTTTCTCCTCTCAGCATATTCTTTTCCTTCCCCCCCCCCTTACTTCTCCCTAAGAGTCCACATTCAGTCCCCAAAGACTGTAGTCTTTGTAGTGGTACATTTAGTTCATTTAATATTTATAAATCAATTTCACTTTTTACTTTGAATTATAAAGTTTTTGGAAAACCTCTGAATTAAAAGGATATGTTTTTTGTGTTTTTGTGTATGTTTTTCAGCTTAGTTGATTTTTATGCATATGTATTTAATGTAGATATGGCCTGCTATTTAAATCAGTCACCAGTCTATTATCATTCCAGATCAGGAAAACAAGGGAGTAAACTCATACTGGTTCAGGTGATTTATAACTTTCAGAACAACATTAAGTGAGCGATAAATAATTAGATTGTTCTGGCTGCTGGTTTTTATGTTTAGCCTGGTTGAAAGACAAAAGATGACATTGACATTCAGTGGGTGTGAACAAGGAAAGGCATGTTAAGTATGTGGCAGGACACGGCATGAGAGCCTGTCACAGAGGTCTGATAAGAAAAACTGGGCTGAACTTTCATGAGACCTGCAGATACACTCAAAGCTGGGATAAATGGGTAAAGCACTTATTCACTACTCCTTCTCATTTCTTAGTGCTGCATTCACAAAGAGCTTTTTTATTTCCCAGGATTTTGTTATGTTATTGGATAAAGGTTGATCGCTCTTTAACTGTTCAATTGTTAATTGTTTTATAGGCTAAAATCAACAGCACAGGCCTTGAAAAGCTAGTGGATGATTTGCTGTTGAGATGCTGGAGTGACTGGCGATGGCTCACACATAGGGTCCCACTGAGCAGCTCTACCATGCTGCCGGGAGTCGGTGTGTTTGGCACGGGGAGTACGGCCCGAGTGCTGGTCCCACTGCTAAAAGCTGAAGGCTTTGAGGTTCATGCACTCTGGGGGCGAAGCGAAGAGGAAGCATGCTGCTTGGCAAAGGAGCTCGGCATCCCATTTCACACCAGCCGATCTGACGACGTCCTGCTGCATCAAGATGTTGACCTTGTCTGCATCTATATTCCACCATCCATGACAAGGCAGATAGCAGTCAAGGCACTGGGTAAGACTCCATAAACACAAATATAACATAATATAACACAGTGTGTTTGGCAGCATAGTGACTGAGCTATTAGCACTGTCACAGCATGAGGGGTTCAAATCCAGGCAACACTCTTTCGTACAGTGTTTGTATCATCTCCCTGTTCTTGTGCAGGCTTTCTACAGGGCCTCCAGTTTCTCCTACCACTAACCCTATTTAGTATGTCATGAAAGAAATCATCTCAAGAGTTAACACCCTAAATGAAGGTTGAAATATTAAGATTCACATGTTAGTATTGCACATTTCTTCCTCTTGCAATAATGCTTTCATGTTATCAGTGTTCTGGTACCAAATTACAAAATTTTAATGAAAGCATGCAGTGCTCTGAAACACTGACCAGTGCCTCATGCCTGCTTGTGGTGATACTTATTAATCAACTGAGGGTCAAGTCAAAGCTACAGTGAAGAAGAAACTCACACAGTGAAAATGGCAGACAGCACAGATAGCAGGGAAAAGCACATCGGTGGCATTATTAATCACACTAATTAAACTGAAAAATATTGATTACACACACAGTGTGGCGAATAAATATATAATTACTGCTGATAGCCTCATTAGGGACATTTTTTTTTATTAGTTATACAGATATTTGATGTATCTTCTATGTTTGTTTTACAGTGTGTCCAGAACTGTAGGACTCAGTATCATGATATTGCTGTTATTTTGGGGAATGTATTATTAGTTGCTTCCACCTGTAATGACTATAATCCTAATGCAGCTCCTCTGGGGGTATCTCCACTTATCTTTGTGCTTCATCACAAGCCAAATGTGTCAGATAGAAACCCTTCAAGTTTCAGTTCTGGGTCTGGTTTCGATTTAGCACCCGTAGCTGTTTTCACACATGACCTCCATGGATTGTCAGTGTGGTAATTGCCCTACCTCATATGTAGCACACACCAGGTGATAGTCTACTTTAGATGCGTTCTCACTGCTGGAAATATTGCATTTGTTTAAAGCAAGGGAACTGCCTGGGTAGAGCATGCAAGAAGCAGCATACATGAGTGCCCACTCATTTGCTGGAACTTCACCAAACAATTATGTGTGCTGTTCCCACACGAGAACAGTCAACCATCACGCACCGTTTGTCCCAGTAGGCTGGAGATCGTTCAGTGTCCATTCTGACTACAGGGAGTGCAGAATTATTAGGCATCCTCTTCATGCATGTTGTCTTACTCCAAGCTGTATAGGCTCAAAAGCCTACTACACAGCAAAATCTCCAGTGTTAAATTAACACTGGAGAGTGTCTATATGGGTCCACACCTCTGAGTGTTAAATACAACACTGTTGAGTGTTAAATTAACACTTTTGACAGTGTTATATGTTTAAAAGTAACCTAGTCAGTTTTGAAGATTAACAAAGACTAACACTGAGCAGTGCTGGTTTTCTAACACTGGAATATTTCTAACATTTTGAGTTATTTTCCAGTGTTAGAAAATCAGCACTGCTCAGTGTTAGTCTTTGTTAATCTTCAAAACTGCTGGACATTATGAACAATGCTGGGCATCCTCTGCACACGGCCATAAACAATCAGAAGAGTCTGTTCAGTGACAGGTTGCTTCTCCCCAAGACAAGAACTAACAGACTTAAAAACTCCTTTGTCCCACACGCCATCAGACTGTTTAACTCCTCTCTGGAGGGGAGAGGGAGGGGAAACAGGAAACAGGAGGACAAAGGAGGGGGGAACAACTAAGCTGTAGTGCCTCTTCACCTCACTGTACAATACCTTGTGCAATACTTTTTGTAAATAGTCAACAGTGCAATAGACTCAATACTTGAAATGTGCAATTCACTTGTATTTTTATTTTTTATTCCTATTTATTCTATTTATCCCCTTTGTATATTTTATTTATATTTGTCTCTATATATATATATATATATATATATATATATATATATATAAAAACAATTCTGTAACTGTAACTTCGGTCGTTGCTGTGCTTTTTTTTGGAAGTCGAATTTCCCAGAGGAACCCACCCGAGGGATTAATAAAGTTCTATCTTATCTTATCAAAACTGACTAGGTTACTTTTAAACATATAACACTGTCAAAAGTGTTAATTTAACACTCAACAGTGTTGTATTTAACACTCAGAGGTGTGGACCCATATAGACACTCTCCAGTGTTAATTTAACACTGGAGATTTTGCTGTGTACCAATTAAGCATATTAGGTGATGTGCATCTCTGTAATGAGAAGGGGTGTGGTCTAATGACATCAACACCCTATATCAGGTGTGCATAATTATTAGGCAACGTCCTTTCCTTTGGCAAAATGGGTCAAAAGAAGGACTTGACAGGCTCAGAAAAGTCAAAAATAGTGAGATATCTTGCAGAGGGATGCAGCAGTCTCAAAATTGCAAAGCTTCTGAAGCGTGATCATCGAACAATCAAGCGTTTCATTCAAAATAGTCAACAGGGTCGCAAGAAGCGTGTGGAAAAACCAAGGTGCAAAATAACTGCCCATGAACTGAGAAAAGTCAAGCGTGCAGCTGCCAAGATGCCACTTGCCACCAGTTTGGCCATATTTCAGAGCTGCAACATCACTGGAGTGCCCAAAAGCACAAGGTGTGCAATACTCAGAGACATGGCCAAGGTAAGAAAGGCTGAAAGACGACCACCACTGAACAAGACACACAAGCTGAAACGTCAAGACTGGGCCAAGAAATACTCAATCAAGACTGGTTTTTCTAAGGTTTTATGGACTGATGAAATGAGAGTGAGTCTTGATGGGCCAGATGGATGGGCCCGTGGCTGGATTGGTAAAAGGGCAGAGAGCTCCAGTCCGACTCAGACGCCAGCAAGGTGGAGGTGGAGTACTGGTTTGGGCTGGTATCATCAAAGATGAGCTTGTGGGGCCTTTTCAGGTTGAGGATGGAGTCAAGCTCAACTCCCAGTCCTACTGCCAGTTCCTGGAAGACACCTTCTTCAAGCAGTGGTACAGGAAGAAGTCTGCATCCTTCAAGAAAAACATGATTTTCATGCAGGACAATGCTCCATCACACGCGTCCAAGTACTCCACAGCGTGGCTGGCAAGAAAGGGTATAAATGAAGAAAAACTAATGACATGGCCACCTTGTTCACCTGATCTGAACCCCATTGAGAACCTGTGGTCCATCATCAAATGTGAGATTTACAAGGAGGGAAAACAGTACACCTCTCTGAACAGTGTCTGGGAGGCTGTGGTTGCTGCTGCACGCAATGTTGATGGTGAACAGATCAAAACACTGACAGAATCCATGGATGGCAGGCTTTTGAGTGTCCTTGCAAAGAAAGGTGGCTATATTGGTCGCTGATTTGTTTTTGTTTTGTTTTTGAATGTCAGAAATGTATATTTGTGAATGTGGAGATGTTATATTGGTTTCACTGGTAAAAATAAATGATTGAAATGGGTATATATTTGTTTTTTGTTAAGTTGCCTAATAATTATGCACAGTAATAGTCACCTGCACACACAGATATCCCCCTAAAATAGCTAAAACTAAAAACTACTTCCAAAAACATTCAGCTTTGATATTAATGAGTTTTTTGGGTTCATTGAGAACATGGTTGTTGTTCAATAATAAAATTATTCCTCAAAAATACAACTTTCCTAATAATTCTGCACTCCCTGTATGTTAAACATTTGCTGTGTCACATACAGCTTCATCAGGTGAGGTGTGGAAAAGTTCAGAGCTGTGTATGCAAACAGCTCGTGCCCTGAAGCAGCTGGGTGTGGCAGGTCAGATCTCAAACGCATTTCCTCTGTAACGTATTCTTCAGGGTTTGTTATTGACGTGTGATTAATGGTGATCAAAGCCTTGATCAACAGCAATTGTAGCTACAAATTAAAAAAAAAAAAAGAAAGAAAAATTCTGTCAGCAGTAGACTGAAGCAAATATAATCAACAAGGTTTCCCAATCAAAGGGGACTTGATACAGGGCTTTCTGTATCTGATGGAATTCCTAAGCGTTGACCACAGTTTCCTGTTTTAGTTGCAACTTCCTGAGTGTTTCCCTGCTGAGGGACTAATCCATGGGACCAATTCCAACGGCTAGTGAGGTCTGATTTAAAATGTATAACAAACGCTGCACTCACTAGATGCCATCACATTATTTTGGTTTATTCATACCTAATGAGTAAATGAACAGTAAAGCAATCAAATGCACACTCTGATAGATGCACCGAACTGAAACTGCTGCAGATCTGAGCTTATGTAAAAAATAAAATAAAATAAATTGTGTGAAATCTGTTCTCATTGGCTCTACGCCAAAGATCAGTGCAGTAAGTTAATAACTGCTCAATCTCCGTCTGTCTTCAGGTATCGGTAAGAATGTCGTGTGTGAGAAAGCTGCAACTGCTGTGGATTCATTCAAGATGGTCACTGCAGCCAGATACTACCCACAGCTGCTCAGCATTATGGGTAACACCCTGCGCTTCCTGCCAGCTTTTGTTGCAATGCGCCAACTGCTGGTGGAGGGATATGTGGGCGAACTGCAGGTGTGTGATGTCCGAGTCTATGGTCCGAGCCTGCTGGACCAGTCGTACGGCTGGACCTGCGAGGAGCTGATGGGAGGAGGCGGTCTTCACACTGTTGGTTCCGCCATCATCGACCTTTTGAGTTACCTGTCTGGCACACGAGCACACCGCGTGCATGGTTTACTGCGGACCTTCGTGCAGCAAAACGGTTTGATCCGAGGGATACGCCGCGTCACCAGCGACGATTTCTGTTTCTTCCAAATGTTGATGGGTGGGACAGGGTCCAGTAGCGTGTGCTGCACTGTGACCCTAAACTTCAATATGCCGGGGTCGTTTGTACATGAGGTTATGGTAGTTGGATCCACTGGGAGATTAATTGCCAGAGGGACAGAACTGTATGGGCAACGCAACGGGAGTAAAAGCGAGGAGCTGTTGGTAGGCGACAACGGCTGGGTGGGACCAGAGGTAAAAGAAATGCCCCTGCCTCTCCTGCAGGGCCTGAGCTCCATGGTGAAGGCGCTGAGGCAGTCTTTTCAGGCTAAGGAGGAGCGCCGGTGTTGGGCACGGGGACCAGTTGCCACTGCACCAACGTTTGAGGACGGTCTGTACGTGCAGACGGTGGTGGAGGCGGTGAAGCGGTCCAGCAGCAGCGGAGAATGGGAGTGTGTTGAGATCATGAGTCATGAACCTGATCCAAACCAGAACCTGTGTGAGGCTCTCAAGAGAAACAAAAACTAGATCTGTTAATTCACCCAGTGCGACTACTGCATGTCTGACAAAACGGAGCTCTGAATGTTTCAAGTCCGCTGCTTCGACCTTTTATGTGACACATGACTACTTGGCTTGTTTTTTTTTTAACACACTTGTCACAATTTGAACTTCTTTTTTTTTTTTTTTTTTTTTTGACTGTGTTGTGAATGCTTGAACCCTCACAGATGTGATTTGTTTGTACACTAAATTTGTAAACCACAGCTCTATTATTCTGATTCTCAACAGAAAACATTATCATAGCTGTAAAGCTCATTTAAACGTGTTAAAAGCTCCCTGTGTCCCACCGACAGTCACCTTACGCTGCCTTGATTATCATTCTTAGCTTGAAGTTGTGGAGTCATGATTTCAGATTTTCGGCTAAAAAAGGATCTAGACCTATATTAGTTGTTAGCCAATAGTAGATTTTAATTTTAAAAAATGGTTTTAGGTTGTTGGGTGGTTTTTTTTTGTTTTCAACTTATGAGCAGTTTCTTTAGATTTATTAATATAGAAAGAAAACAATTATGAAGTCTGAATAAGTGCATTACCCCTGAACATCCCTTTTTTTCTGGTTATTGTTTTTAATTTTTTGTTGTTGTTGTTTTTTCTTTTAAAGGTTGGGTATCACCAGAGAGTTTGAGCTGAGTCTAATATTTCCATGACCACCGGCTGGCTCGCTGGCTAATAAACCATGCACCAGCAGGAACAGTTCATTGAACCCTGCAAGAAGTCAGTGGTTTCAGGGCAGATTGAAAAGAGTGTCTCAGTCATATCTGAGATTGTTTTGGCCTGCTGATAACGTGAGAGGGGTTAATGGGTACAGTATGCCTATTTTATCTGAATTAATAGTCTCAGCTTGTATATCCACCCTTTTTTGATGGTACAGCAGAGTTTTAGGATAGTTATTTTGTTGAGCCTTCAGCTCTGGGTCAAGGATCCTTTCCCCCACTTTGCAAATCCAGGTCTGTAAGTTTCAGCATATTGGTTGCAGTTCACCAGCTGACGCCTGTAGCTACAGAAAGATTTGTTCAAGCACCATTTTTCAGGTGATTAATGATGCTGTGTATTACTATAGGGAAACTGGAACACCATGTGATTCTCTACTGTAGATAAAATTTAGACTTTAATATGTTTGAATGGAAATATATTGGTGTTAATGTACACTAACAGCACCTTTCTGTAAAAGAGGGAGTGTTTACCTCAGCCATGACTGTGACCATCACAGCAGCCGCGTGATTTGACTAACAAATGACCCGTTGTGATTCTGATAGAACTCAAATTAGAGTAAGTATAATGGAGCTGTGTTCAGTTTACTTTCTATTTTATTTTTCACCATGTAATAAGTATATTTTAGACATTTGAAAAAAAAGAGGTTTAATAATGTGTTTGTTACAAAATGGCCATGACTTGCATGATACCAGGGATTGAGTAAAATAAGCTATGTAGAGAATAAAGTAACAGTCTGTAGCAATGCCCCTGAATTCCCCACTGTAAATGTATACTGAACTATTACTCCTGTAAGCTGGAAAAGAGGATGTAGAAAGTGTACGGTTGCCTGCTGCACAGACAGAGCAGCAGTCACAGTTTTACCAAAGTACATTATAAAAATTCAAAATAAAAGCTCTACTCTAGGATGGATGACTCAGCCATGTCCTGTTACATAACTGAATTATGCCTCAGGGAGTTTTTAGTGCATACGCTTAGCACCTGTTTTTCCATTTTGGACTGATAGTATTCCATAAGGATGTAGACCTTATGGAATACTATCACCATGTTAAATTGGTATTTCCAGTTTATTTTGATGTGTATTTTCATAGACAGTATAACAGATGAACGAAGCTTTCAAGTCTAAAAATTGAAGCCAGCCTAGAAGTGCCATAAACGGAATTATTTTTAAAGGCAAAACCTGCAATACTGTGGGGGGAATGACCATTGAATTTGACCTGTGTAAACACTCTCCTGTTGAGTCACTCATTTTGGGTCACACTAAATAAATGATTACGTCTGTTTTCTAAATTTTGGTCATTCTTTGTGTCCGATAAAAAGATTTTTGAGGGTATGCTGGTTAGCTAGCAGCTTGTGATTGGCAAGCTGTTATGAGCATCACAGTAGCTATGTCCATCTTTTATACTGTCCATGGATTTATTAAATAGATTATAAGATGACAACAACATTGAAAATAAAAGCTAGGATGCTTAGGGGGAGTCATTCTCACATGCTCTGTTTGTTTGTTCGTTTTGGTTTTCTTCTGTGATGTTTTGGGCAAACAATGACTGCTGAGATCAAACGTCAGTTGATTATTTGGATTGTGTCTCAGGGAGTGTTTTGGAGATGTTCTTGGCACCTGATTTCCACTTCACACTGATCATAATCCATTTAACCAGAGAGCTTCTACTAGCCTTCAGGCTGCAAAGCAGAAAATTATAGTAGCAGCCGGCTCTTCATAGCATTCAGTGTTTAGTGGTAAACTCTGAGATGTATTGGATTCAAAGCCTGAGTGGTTTTAAAGTTTGTGTTTAAGGTGTGTTTACATTTGTTAAGCACTGAAGTAAATTGTAGATTTTTTTTTTTTTTTCCAAACACATGTGGGGTCACCAGTCGTTCAGAAACTGTACTGATGTTTTTATTGAGTGAAATCACTGGATTTGATCTGTGTGAAAGTGTAAATGTGCTCCGAGCCAGACAAGCTTCACAGGTGTTGTAGTCACTCACTGCTTCTTACTTCTGCTGACTATCCTAACAAATCGTGGCTTCACTGTTGCTAACGCTGGTGTGGCAGGAAGTGACAGGGGGTGTGTACTGCTTTGGTCTGGCGTGTCTGTCCCCTTCTTCAGCACCACGCAGGATCTGCAGATATAAACAGATTCCCGTTACACTCTTACTTCATGGTGTCCCAACAGTGCTTTACAAAAACAGGAAGTTGAGTTTACATTAAGTGTCTTTATAAAACACAAAGCATGTCACGTTTGCCTGCAGGATGTTCCATAATCTGACACTGCTAAAATACATTCCAGCATTCATCATCATCTTCTTATCTACAGTTGTTTTGTTGTTTTTGCACTGAGAATAACATGATGCCACATATTTAATAAACAGCGTGATGCGTGTAGTGTCCAGCCAGCTCGCTGAAGAACACTTTTTGTATTTATTTGTAAGCTCAAGTGGAGAAAGTTTGCCATTTTTTGCTTTCAGCCTGTGAACTTCTTTTTAAACCTGTTTTTTTTTTTTTTTTTTTAAAGCACTAATGTGTTGCTTTAAAGTAGGGAAACTGTAATGCTCATCTGCTTGATGGATATTTCCTTTAATAAAAACGGCTGCCTTTGTTTAACACCTGTTGTCTAATCTGAGTTTGTTCATTGTGTTAACTGTGAAGAAGCAAGGCAAGCTAAGCATAGAAAAAGAAAAAAAAACCCTCCATCAACCTCGATGCTCCTCTAAAACATATAAAGTGAGGGTTACATTAGAATTATTGTGCTGTAATCTGATGGCACAGCATCAGCCACTCCAGCTTGTTTGAGAACATGTGGAGTGTGAGAATATGCCAAAGACAATCAATTTAAGAGATGCCAGTTTATCTTTTATTATTATCAAACTGTTGCAGTAAGAGAAAACCATTCCATTGATCTATACTAATTCTAGCAAGTGCAGGGCATGAGTCTTTTGCCATACTTTACTCAAATCTGTGTTCTACCCAACTTTATTCACTCATGAAATTACAAGAGTTCCATGGCTACATCTTTAAAACTCGAGTCAAATGTCAAACACCTTTAAAGAGCTCTCATTTGATGAGTGGATGGTGGGGTGGGTGCAGTTTTCTCTGTGGTGGGGTTGGGTGGACTGTCCCGGGCTCTGTGGGGCCGGGAGGCGCTGCTGCACTGGGCCCCGGTCTGGATGGGCCTGGGCCCCCTTTCCCTGGCGGGTCGCGGAGTATGGGGGTGCCTACTGGGGTCAGCGGGGGAGCTGGCCCCAGGGAGGGGTCACTTGCCCCTCCCTTCCTTCCCTCCCCATCTCCAGCTGCCTCCCTCTTCCCGCTCCACCACAACCACCCACACATGCAGGACCTTGGAGTAGGGGTATGTCACCAGGGTGCAGACGAGGCTTGTTTGTCTCCACGTTGGTTGAGTGTGGAGTAAGTGTATATGAGAGCATGAGGGTGGGAATGGATGTTTGTATCTGTGTGTGCCTGTATGTCTGTGTCTATATGTCAGGTTGGGTGTCAGGCGCCACCTCTCTGGGGACATCTCAGGCCCTCCAAGGTTTGGAGGCCTATCTCCCCCTACCACCACTTCCCCTGCCAGTGGCGGACCCCCTCAGACATCGGTGCGTTGGTGGTTCTCTGTGTCCGGGGATGGGCGTCCAGGTACACACCGGCTCACTCCTTGGCGGCCGCTTATCGGGGCCTGGAGCCTGGGGCTCGCTCGGGCCACATCGGAGGTGGGGTGCCCCCGGCCTCTCGGCCTGGGGCTCGGTCACTCAGGCGCGGCTGGCTGCCGGCGGAGCTCACGGGCGCGTCACTGCAACCCCCCCCCCCCCCCCCCCCCCCCCCCCCTGGCTTCTGCTCCGCGGCTGCTGAGTGAGCCCTCATCTGGGACTCTCCTCAGCTCTTTCTGGGACAGTGGCGCGGCTGCCCCTCTGTTGGTCTTCCTTGGTCTCTTGTGTTCTGGGGGCCTCTGGATGTCTGGAGTTTTGATCTCCTCCATACCTGCTTCATGCCCTGGAGGACGGGGCTGTGGCCCCCCCACACCCTCTAGCAGATTATTACAAGAAGGAACCTTTTAAAAAACAAAAAACAAGCGCATCCATGCTCACAGGTGTACACACGGGTGATCACACCCACAAACTGCACCCTTTTTGGCTCCTACCTCAGGGCACACTGTGTTCTGTTGGTCTTGTGTGCTGCACAGTGGTGTTTAGTGTTTGGTATTTGCTGTCGTATTCCCATGTATCATTGTGGTGTTGTTTGTTCTGTTGCTCTTGTTCTCTTCTGCTTGTTTTCTTTTTTCTTTCTCAGCAGGTGACCCAGGTGATTGATATATGCATTTTTTTCTTCTCTGCCCGTTCTGTTGGTTTTTGTCTTTTGCCCTTCTCCCCCGTCCCTCTTCTCAGCTGTTTCTCTTTCCCTCTTTCTTTCTCCCCTTCTTTCCCCCAGTCAAGTCTGTCCCGTATTCAGTAAGTGAAAATAAAAGAAACAATAAAAGGTGAATCAAATGGACCATTACGGCAAGGCTGGGATGGTCAATTTGGTAAAGTAAATCCGTTGGGCATCTTTCTTTGCCTTTAGACAATTCTGATGGCAAAAGAGCCAAACGGGACAGGCAAAAAAAAAAAAGAGCTCTCATTTTCACAAGTATACTCGAGCACACCTATTGTGTAGTCATAGAGATATAAAGCTAATTCCTTACTCACAAGGGGCCACCACATTAGGGCAGTTCCACATGCTTTGATTTTGTTAATTTTTACATTGTATGCCCTCCAAAGGGATATGTGTCTGCCCCCAGGATCAAACCGGGGATCTTTTATTTGTTAGGTGAACGTGTAAACAGCTACATCATAGAGTTATCATGATAGCTAGTTTATATTTATAGTATTATTTCCTTTGAACTTTATGTTATCAGTAAAATTTAGATTCCATTACGTTTTATTGTCTACGCAGTTTAGTTTTTAATAATTAGTTTCAGTGTTTGTTTGTTTGATTGTTTTTATTAACTCGGTTATTTAATTTTCATTCTTTCAGCATTCTCTTATTCTCCACGACCGGATTAAATAATCAGATTTTTAAAAGTCCACTGCATCTCCTAGATATCCTCATAATGATAATAAGAAAATATATTAAATAAAATTAAAAAATAAACTAATTTTTGAGTCGGGTTTAGTAAACATTTAAGATACGTCTACTTGTAATTGTCGCGAATCGCTATGAATCTGTTGCTTGTGGACGGTAGAGGCTGCCTAGGTAACCATCTTCCGTATTTACTACCGGGTCAGCAGCGGTAGCGACATGCTTTCATTGGTAGTTTTTTTCAGTCGTTCGCGTGGAAGCAACACTTCGCGTCGCCAGCGGTTATTCTGTCGCCTTTAGTAGCTGAAAGTCGCTGAAAGTCATTCACTTTCTATGGACTCCGGTCGCCACGTCGCTTCCAGTGTTGTCCCGCGGAAGACGACGGTTGATACCCCGGATATGACGTAGGGCTATTACATTTTCGTATGCTGCCTGCGCGTAGTATCAGCTAGGCTAGCACATCAAAAACAAATAAACTTCATTAATAGTACGGATAGCCGCAGAGTAATTATTCGTTCTGTACCGAGCCGTGGCATTTGACTCTTTATTCACAGCAGTGCCAACCTGTATCCACCGCGATGGTTCGGGCGCGTAGTAGTGTAGTTTGGAGTTTTTTCGAAAACAACGACTCGCGGTCTGTCCGTTGTCTTCTCTGCGCTCGTCACTTGCTCAAAAAAGGTTGTGGTTCCACCACTGCTATGCTGAGACACCTGCGTGTGAAGCATCCCACCGAGCTCTCCACGAGAAGTAACGGACCCGGATCTAAACCTGGCCCCGGGGAAGACCAGCACCATCGGGCGGAAGGAGAGCAGTTCTGCTCCGGTACAGCTCGTCAAACCATCTAAAGTGAACCCCAGCTTTGTGGGGACAGAAGTAGATATACTGTATAGTGTTTTAGAAAAAGGCCGCCAAAGGGTTAGGGTTAGTTAAGGATGAAAACCATATTCTATGTGTATTGAGCAGTCACTAAGTATTATCATGTAGCAGAATGTTCACCACTTAAATGTAACTTTGCCTCTTTCTTCTTCAGTGGAAGTGGCACTGGAGGACGATGAGGGTGGCACCATCACCGCAGTACACACAACTGGAATCAGCTCTTCTTTGAATGACCTCCTTCCACAGGAGGGTCCATCAGAAATAATAACACAAATGGAGACAAGTGATGAGCTCCCTGTGAAACGTTCACGACATCGCAGCGTGATCTGGAAACACTTTGATTGCTTGGACAATCTGAACGCCGTTCGTTGTCGCATCTGCATGAAGAAGCTGGTCGAAAGTGGTGGCGTCAGCAACCTGCGGCGACACTTGTCCTCAAAACATCCTAAGGTGTACTCTGAGCTGTTATCCACCCAGCAGTACCCACCAACACCCTTAAACTCCTCACAGGACTCAAACACTAACCCTGAGTCCGATGAGGCCTTATGGGGGACAGAGCAGAGTGATGCTCAAGGTAAGCTGTTTGACAGCCATATTAAAGTTTCACATCTACACAAACAAGAGATAACACCTTGCTTATCTTCCTCTTCAGTATCAAGGGAGGTAGCTAAAGTTCTGGATTGTTTTCCAGTGTTTAGTTTGATTTTTCCTTTCTAAGATCACTCGCTATGCTCCCAGTGGTCTTATATCTCTTTGTGATTGGTCAGATGCTGCCAGTGTCACACCTTTTCATGTATGTGTATCTATGAAAAGGAGAATAAAGAATCATTTGAAAGGATTTAGGCATTGATTATGCATATAATATGGTCTCCTTTTTATCTGAGTGACCAATACACACAAACTTAAGTGGCTCAAATTTATAACACACAAACAGCTGTGCATCTACATCTGGAAAAATAAGTGAACTGCTATAATGTGACTTCTTCTCTAAAGGCGACCTGGAGTCAGGTGTTCCATTTAAGGACATGAGGTATGAGTTGTGTGATTACAACTATGTTTTCTTTCTTTTCAGTGGAAGTCTTGTCGAAGGACAGAGACTCTGAGACAGTAACACTGGTGAATGAAACCGATAACAGTGTGGCTATCAACGGTATCTTAGACACTTCCCACGGAAATCCAGCAGAACCTCAAACACACACAGAGGGGAGTGACGACCTTCCTGCAGGACGTCCACTACGCAGTACCATCTGGAGACACTTTGAGCGCTTGGACAGCCTGAACGCTGCTCGTTGCCGTATCTGCACGAAGAAGCTGAAGTGCGGGAAAAATAGCTCCAGTAATCTGCACCGACACATGTCAAAGAGACACCCAAACTTGCTGTTAGAGCAGGTGTCCAATGGGCTGCGTTTACCGGCGTTAAACTCATCTCCGGTCTCACATGCCAACAACAAGACGTCAGAGCAGAGACAGGCTCCAGGTATGATTTTATAGCTCACTGCTGTTTCACTCAGTCTACAGGAATGGTTATGATACAAATCTCTCCCTCTAAATGCTTCACTCTGTCAGCCCTGCTTGTGGTCGCATGGTCCTGTTTCTCCATGTAAATGTGTTCAAAGTAATTTTCTCAATTAAGAGGATGAATACACACAATACACACAATAAATAAATAAATAAATAAATAAATATATATATATATATATATATATATATATATATATATATACATGTATTTATACATATGTGTGTGTGTATATATACATGTATTTATACATGTGTGTGTGTATATACATGTATTTATACGTGTGTGTGTGTATATATACATGTATTTATACGTGTGTGTGTGTATATATACATGTATTTATACGTGTGTGTGTGTATATATACATGTATTTATACGTGTGTGTGTGAGTGAGTGAGTGAGTGAGTGTAATGTGCCATTGCTCACACTCTGAACCGAAGAGAAAGGAAGAAAAGAACAGGCAGACCGAATGGGCTCGTGCTGATGCAGCCACTACTCTGTCTGCACTCCCTACTCTTTGGTTTAGAGAAATTTCCTTTTTACAAGACTGAAGTGCCATAGTCATTACTCCAAATTATGGCACAATTTGATATATAAATCTATATTTTGAGGACTTATTTTTTGTTCTTTTTTTCTTTACTTTAAATGTTTATCTGTTCCAAATACCTGTTATAACTCCCTCTGATTAAGAAAAATCAGTAGCAGCCCTTAAAAAGACACTTCAGTCCTGTTTTCCAGGTTTCCACTGTGCTGGAGGCTGTAATGAGCCTAAACCTGAGTCCTTCTCCTCTTGCAGGTGCATTGAAGATGTCTGAAGGAGAAAAGCGTACGCTCAAGAGGGAGAGAGAGCTGATAGAAGCTCTGAGGAGAACGCAGAAGGAGGAGGCTCGGACTCTGGAGCATCAGAGGGAGCTGCTGGAGAAGCTGCGTGCAGCTAGTGCCAGAGAGGCAGCAGCAGAGAGGGAGCAAATCGAGTCTCTGAGGAAAGCACAGCAGGAGGAAGCCAACGACTTAAGTAGACAGCGAGAGGAGCTGCAGAAGGAAAAGGAAGAACTACAGAAGAAATGGGAAGAACTCCAGCAGGAAAGAGAAGAGCTCCTGCTGTTTTCCAGAGAGCAGCAAGTCTCTTGATTTTAACTTTGATGAATGCAGCCAGCATTGCTTAAAACACAAAATGCTCTGAATTTGTTTTAGTAAAATATGAAAATTTGAAAACAATAGGTGTGCAGTGGTTTGTTTGGGTTTCTTTTGTTACGGCTTCATCCTGGTATTTAATCCAGGACCCCATCTCACCTTGCAAAGCCACAAAAAGCAACTTTCAGTTAACTTTTCCCTTTAAAGATACCAAGAATATCATATAGCTCAGACATAAAAATATGTTTTTAATACCATAGTAGGTGGGGATGATCTGCCAATGGCTTTCCAGGACAATATACAATAATGGTGGTGACGTGTGCTGGTCTATGCATTACATTTAACCCTCTACCGTAAACTATTATCAAGTTAATACAGAAATTTTCTCTTTTCATTAAGCAAACTTGAGAGCCACAAAACTGCTTTTGTTCATTCACATTTTTAGCAAATAATTATATGTTATTAAAATGTGTACTTGGTTAAATAAATCTTGGTTTATGCTTGTACATCATCTCATATGCGTCTGTAAACCTTTATACACCAATTTCCTTCCGTAGTTTTAGCCCCATACGGTCTCTCCGTTCACTGAGAAGTGTCGCAGTAGCGCCCTCTAGGGGACCAGTTTCGGTGCTGTGGGTTTGTGAGCATGCGTGGTGGTACGTGAAAAGTTTCTCCCCGAGTAACAGTTGTCAGGCACTTGTGTAAAAATGCTGACCTATCCTCACCACTAACAGACTTTAATATGTAATAAAATTTATATATTTATATTATACTTGGTTAAATATAACGTTGTCGACACGGTTATGATTTTAAGACGAGTTCGTCTTCTCTAAAGACCCGATAATAATGCGCCGAAACGCTGCCTGGCAGACGAATCACGGGGAATAGTAACAAAAATGATGACGTTGGCTTCTGTGTCCTGTTCCGGTGGCGGAAGATGGCTGACGGTGGACCCATAACAGCGAGAAGATGCGACTCCAGCTCTCTGTCCTCTGTGAGTATGGACACCATCTCCGCCCTGATGGAGCTGGAGGACCTGGAGAAAATTTACCAGCAGCTCTGCGAGGAGGAGGTTCGTACCAATGGCCGCTGACGGTGGTTTGTTTGCGACATACAGGTGCTGTCGTCATCCACGTAAACTTAACAGGCGCTCCTCCTCAAACCGCTGCTGAGAAGGATGTCTGCTTTAATAGATATTCACAAAAACAGCAAGCTTTAATAATAGTTTACTGTCATCAGTAGGAATGCAGTCATGCACCGTGTCACTTCATATTTATTGTTTTTCCTGTTAAATCACCATGGATCGCCTTCTTCCTGCTATCAGTTGTTTCCCAGTATTTGTTGTCGCTTCGTTTTTTCATTAAGTTTTAATGTGTTTATATTCAACAAGCTCCTACTTACATACATAACTCCTTTACTGCCTTTTAGAGGTGGGCAGATCGATCCAAATATCTAGTGTCGATTCCAAAACTAATATTGATATTGGATCGATACCTACTCCAGCATCCTGCGTTTTTCGCACCCATCAGATAAAAACCAGACTTTCGAGAAACACATGTCCTTAAGTCAAATACAGCCAATCAGCAATGTGAATATGCAAGATGGGAAATGATAACATGAAAACGCTCTACAGTGTTTGTCTCATCAGTCATGGTATATGATGACAGAGATGGACGAATTTACCCTTAAGTAGACCTGAATTTACAGTGTATTGTCTGAATGTTGGGGCAGAAACTGAGACTCATCAGACGAGGCAGCGTTGTTCCAGTGTTCTGTGCTCCAGTTTTGGTGATGCTGACAGGACTGCTGTTGTAGGTTCTTCTTCAAATGATTATTTCAATTACTGTTGCCTTCCCATCAGCTTGAAGCCCATTCTCCTTTGACCTCTGGAATCGGCAAGGTATTTTCTCCCAGAGATCTGCTGCTCACTGGATATTTCCTGTTCTTCAAACCAATCTCTGTAAACTTTAGAGATGGTTATGTGGAAAAATCTCAGTGGATCTGTAGTTTCTGTAATACTCATACCTGTCTGACACCAACAACCATCCCATGCTGAAAATAACTTAATTCACCTTTTGTCCCCATTCTGATAGTCATTTGAACTTAAGTAGGCTGTCTTAGTTACATCTACATGGCTAGATGAACTGAATGTGATTGCCTGATTAAATATTTGGATAAATGAGCAGTTGTACCTAATGAAGTGTGGATAAAGTAATGTGAGTTGTGGGAACTCTATAAAGTAAAAAACTGGTCTTTGTTTTGTTTTTATTGCAGAAAGAGGTGGAAACAGAGCTGGACAGACTGGTAGGGCAGGAGGGGGTCATTCACACTAAAATGCTGGCACTACACAGGATGGGGTACACACAAAATCAGCTGCTGGTCTAAAGTATTTAAATGCTAATCTGTAATGTGTTGTACTGAGAAAAAAAATGCTTTCTCTCTTTGCTCTGCAGACCCAACCTCCAGCTGATTGGAGGAGACGCCAGCCAGCTGTCGGGCATGATCACTTTTACCTGCAGCCTGGCTGAAAACGTCAGCCGTAAAGTACGACAACTAGACCTGGCAAAGGTGAGCATGCATACATTTTAAAGCACCTCCATCAGACCCGCTCAAAATCAGCAGTTTTTGTTTTGCTCTTTTTTTTTTTTTTTGCTTTTTGGCACTATAACTTGCAAATTTAAAACCAACAAACTTGTACCTTTGAAGTATGCAAAACATAGTATTTTTTTTACCGTACTTGTTACAGGATTTTGGAGACCTTGTAACTTTATAAGGACAGGAGATGGCTTCATGAAATTTACAACCATCTTTGAACGTCAATAAAAGATGTTAGCATGTGAAAGGTCTCCTTTTAGGCCATCATTTTGATACCAGGTTCATTTTCTAGGCGTGACTCCTTCTGGGTCAAAACAGCTTTGATTTCTGAACATGTATCTCATTTGATTTCCCTCAGACGCGGCTATATAACGTCATCCAGCGTGCCGATGATATCCTCGACCTGAAATTCTGCACAGACGGGGTGCAGACAGCTCTGCGTAATGAAGATTACGAACAGGCTGCTGCTCACATCCATCGATACCTGTCTCTGGACCAGTCCGTTATCGAGCTGAGCAGGCAGGGAGAAGAAAGTATGGAGCCTCTTGTTCTACATCAGCATGCAATCTTAAACTGCAGGCTTAGGGTTAATTAAGCAAATGGAAAATGCAGTTACAGTTGATTTGAAAAATAAAGCTCCATATAGCAGTTAAAGTCGTTACATTAAGGTTTGGGTAAGTGCCACAAAGATACACTAACACTACCATTTCATCACGTCTGCACAGGCAGCGCTGTGGACGCCAGTCTGGTCCTACTGCAGGAAGCAGAGCAGAAACTAAAGGTCATTGTTGCAGAGAAGCTTGATGAAGCCGTAGCAGCAGTCGACCTGGCACAGGTGGAAAGGTTTTTCAAGATCTTCCCTCTTCTTGGCCTCCACCAGCAAGGCCTCGCTCGATTTGGCCAGTATCTCTGCAGTCAGGTCAGTAATGAAAACAAGTCCTTTATATTTGCTGCTTTAACTTAAAGAAAGCTGAATCTCCCCATCTTTAAGAAGGGGGACCGGAGGGTGTGTTCCAACTACAGGGGGATCACACTCCTCAGCCTCCCTGGGAAAGTCTATGCCAGGGTGCTGGAAAGGAGAGTTCGTCCGCTAGTCGAACCTCGGATACAGGAGGAACAATGCGGTTTTCGTCCTGGTCGCGGAACACTGGACCAGCTCTTCATCCTCTCGAGGATACTTGAGGGTGCATGGGAGTTTGCCCAACCAGTCTACATGTGTTTTGTGGACTTGGAGAAGGCATTCGACCGTGTCCCTCGGGGTGTCCTGTGGGAGGTGCTGCGGGAGTATGGGGTGTCTGGCCCATTGCTACGGGCCATTCGATCCCTATACAACCGTTGCAAGAGCTTGGTTCGCATTGCCGGCAATAAGTCGGACTCGTTCCCGGTGGGTGATGGGCTCCGCCAGGGCTGCCCTTTGTCTCCGGTTCTGTTCATAATTTTTATGGACAGGATTTCTAGGCGCAGCCAAGTGGCGGAGGCCTTTCGCTTTGGTGGCCTCAGAATCTCATCTCTGATTTTTGCGGATGATGTGGTTCTGTTGGCTTCATCGGGTGAGGGCCTCCAGCTCGCACTGGAGCGGTTCGCAGCCGAGTGTGAAGCAGCGGGAATGAGGATCAGCACCTCCAAATCTGAGGCCATGGTTCTCAGCCGGAAGAGGGTGGAGTGCCCACTCCGGGTCGGGGATGAGTTCCTGCCCCAAGTGGAGGAGTTCAAGTATCTCGGGGTCTTGTTCGCGAGTGATGGGAGAAGGGAGCCGGAGATCGACAGACGGATTGGGGCTGCAGCTGCAGTAATGCGGACGCTGCACCGGTCCGTCGTGGTGAAGAGGGAGCTGAGTGTAAAAGCGAAGCTCTCAATTTACCGGTCGATCTACGTCCCTACCCTCACCTATGGCCACGAGCTGTGGGTAGTGACCGAAAGAACGAGATCGCGGATACAAGCGGCAGAAATGAGCTTCCTCCGAAGGGTGGCTGGCCTCTCCCTTAGAGATAGGGTGAGAAGTTCGGCCATCCGGGAGGGGCTCAGAGTAGAGCAGCTGCTGCTCCACATCGAAAGGAGCCAGCTGAGGTGGTTCGGGCATCTGACAAGGATGCCCCCTGGGCGCCTCCTGGGTGAGGTGTTCGAGGCATGTCCCACCGGGAGGAGGCCCCGGGGCAGACCCAGGACACGCTGGAGAGATTATATCTCTCGGCTGGCCTGGGAACGCCTTGGTATTCCCCCGGATAAGCTGGAGGAGGTGGCTGGGGAGAGGGAGGTCTGGGCCTCTTTGCTTAGGCTGCTGCCCCCGCGACCCGGCCTCGGATAAAGCGGATGAAAATGGATGGAAAGCTGAATCTCATTAATCACAAACCACTTAAACATAAAGAGAGATCCGTGCATGCTGGCTGGTTCCGTGTGTGTGGATGAAAATTAAGGGGGGATGTGGATCCAGATTTGGCTTAATGGGGACATTACAATTCAGCGGTGATAGCACATTGGCAGTCCATGAGAGAGTGTCCAAAGTATGTGGAACAGCCCGTCAATGGACCACTCTTCATCTGTCAGCCAGCCAAGGAGACAAGTAAAGTTATAACGTTCAAAGAGCTGAAGTGAAACCGAGAGTTAAAAACAGAGAAAAGTGTCACTGCAGCCGCTGTTTGTGCTTTTCATGCTGTATTTTTTAATCTTTGGTGTTTGTTTCTCGCTGTTCTCGTTCCCGGTGATTTTCACTGCTGCTCCCTTCAGTGTTCCAGCCCGCTTTACAACCAGTGGTTGAAAACGCCTGTCTGCAAGGCTCTCCATAAGCAAATACACAGACAGCGGTAGCACAAAATTAAGCATAACTCATCATAGGTGGTGACCCTAACTGTAGACTTATGCTATTGTGTGTTATTTATGCATCATAAATTTCTTTTCTATTTTTCCTTAAATGTTTTGCTTTTCATCAAAGGATAGGTTTGGGGTTGGGTTCTTCACCAGTGATCAGTTAAAAGTTGTCTGGTTTACTGATGAAGGTCACCTGCCAGCAAACCAGAATGGGTTCACCGGTGGGGGTTTTACTTTGTTGTGAACACAGACAGCTGCAGAGACTACAGACGTACAGTCATTGTAATGTAACACATGTGTAATTGGTGTTGTTGTAGTGTAGTCCACATGGATGCCATTATTAAAAAAAAAAGAGAGAAAAAAAAGGGCAGGTACGTCACGCAGACCCAAGTAGACCTCAGCGGACTCACAGATATGGAAACTAACCTCACCTCCTGCATGCTGGCTTGCCGTGCCAGCCCTTGGTCGCTCTATGACAGTGATTTTCAACCACAAAGGAAGGAAACAGTATGGTTTAAAAAGGCACAAGTAGTCACACATTGATTCTAAATGCGGGGATGCTTATCTGTTTATTAGGTTTTTGTACATAAAGATTCATATTTTTAACATAGCAGCTTAGTTTGAGTGACATGAGGGCAGTTGTGGCTGTAATAGTGGCCTTAGTCGAGGTGCATATTTTCTTTTTGTCTCCTATTTATGCATTTCATCACACTTGTAATTTCAGTTTATCCTGATTTGAGTCATGTATTTTAGTCTGCTACAATATGTCATTTTGATTCACACACTCTCACACAGCTTGCCTCCAAAGCTGAGGAGAACCTGCTGCTAGCGACTGGAGCAGATCTGGGTGAGAAGAGAGCTCTGCTGATATTTGCAGACACGCTAACGCTGCTGCTGGAAGGTGAGAAAACACAGACTGTGCGTGTCTGCCTGAATTCCCCTTTGCATGCTCTCTCCACCCGTGTGCTGGTTTGCGTTCACAGGTATCGCTCGCGTTGTGGAGACCCATCAGCCAATCGTAGAGACGTACTACGGTCCAGGCCATTTGTACACGCTCATCACTCACCTGCAGCAGGAATGTGATCGCCAGGCCCAGAAAATAGTTGACAGCTTCATCCAGCAGAGAGGATACCACACCAAGGTGTGTGTGAGACGCCGGCGCTGCGTCACATGGTTGCTTTCACTGCGTCCCTGACCCGGCTGTGACCTTGAATCTGCTCTTTAGTTTCAGGTCGTCCAAAGCAGCATGATGAAGAGTGTTCCAGGGGAGAGGATCGAGCCAAGGTGCGTGTGTTTGTCTAAGCGGGATGCTGCATTTCCTACATGTTTGAGGGTTTATATTTTTGTTTATACCTCTTCGTCCGCAAACAGGGAGCTGGATCCCGTCCTGGCAGAAGTCACTCTGATGAACGCGAGGGCGGAGCTCTACCTGCGCTTTCTACGTCGCCGCGTGATGGCCGACTTTGAAGTTGGGGACGCTCAGAGCATCACGCAGGGTAGCTTCATGTGTGATTTTCTTTTTCTTTTCTTTTTTTAATTGAAATGTGAATGTAAAGAAGTGTGCAGTTGAAAATGTGTGTTTTCCCCTCCGTGTTTAAACACACAGAGCATCAGCAGAACGTGGAGAAGCTGCTGAAACACTGCCTGCTGAGCACAACGATGCAGGAGCTGATTGGTTATTACATTCCCATGGAAGAGTACTACATGAGAGAGTCTGTCAACAAGGTCAGCTGAGTGCAGTGTTATTTCTGTACTTCAAAGACTCAGTTCACTCATCGAAGACTGTTTATGTGTCCGCTGCACTGACACAAACGTGAAAAGGTTGTGTAACATTTCTGTGGATGTGCAGGGAGCTGTACATGTCGAGTCTGAGGTTAATAAAAAAAAAAGCTTAAATTCTGCAGGTCACCCTCTGCTTCAGGCTACATTAGCTGCTGATAGTATAATGCACTCAGATGACAGACCAAACTGTGGCGGTCATGTTGCATTATGGGTAATGTACACATCTGTTTTAGAAAGGGAAAGAGAATATGAGGGATTAAAAAAAAAATTTTTAAAAAAGGCAGCTGGCTGTTTTTACGTGCAAATTCATCAGCATTTTCTTACTTGAATTTACCTGTGATTTCACTGCAAACATTAAAAATTGCTTAGATTACCAGAGAGCAGATGAGTCCCAAAGTGTGGCCTGCAGCCCCCTGGTGGGCTGTGAAGGTATTGCCAAAGGTTAATTGGCAATAAATACAGGCTGTGTCAAAAAGATTTATTCAATTTCAAAAGGTTGTATTTTTTTAAAGCAGTGGACATTTTAAATTTAAACATTTTATTTAAAAATTTAACACCATCTGCTTCTTGGAGTTTGTGTTTTTGTTGGGGGTTTTAAGCTATCGTCACTCCTGAGCAAATGCTTTGCTTCTCTCTTGAAAAAGGTTTACAGCTTTCCCTAGTGGAACAGTTCAGAGCATACATATTTCCTTCATCAGGGTTTCTTAACCTTTTCCCTGCACTTTAGAATGCCCAAAAACTTCACACATCAACTGTTTCTCATTTATGATTAGTGATGAAAAAAAGGCTCGGCGGTGCTCGTGTAATACAAGACAAGACAGGTCAGCCGGATAGATCAGCAATTTCCTGTTTGTTTACTTTTCCTGAAACAGTTATGTGCATTAATTTAACGTAGTTTTACTCCACATTCATCCCCTGGTTGTCCACCCTGGCCGTGCAGAAGATCTGTGCCTTACATAGAAAAATGAGGACATTTCAGCATATGCTAATTATAAATAGACAGACAGACTGATTCTCATTCAGTCGTGTCCTGAATGTGACAGTAATTTTACATGTGTTTGATGACTCGCAGGTCTGGCAATGAAATGGCTATAGTGACATTTTTAAAAACAAAATGTAATATTTGTAGGCAAGATCTGAATATACTCCAAACATGCATCCAAAAACTTGACTCTTTAACACCCGAGTATCAAACAGGATGTCTGACTTATAAATAAAATATTTCTCATGTTTCTGGAACAGTTTAAAGTTTCTCTTTAGCCCAAACTTGTAGAAGAGCAACGGTAACGACAGCAGTACCTTGTCACTGCTTGTGCTACTGTATGATAAAGTCAAGTTGCTCATTTTACATCAGAGGCAACATACACTTTGATCTTAGATGGGCCGGACAAGTAAAAATACCCCTTTTGTCACTATAAAAATGTGTTAACTACACATTAAATACCTAAGATATCTCAATATAAATACAAAAATATAATATTAGAAAAAATGCCATTTCATCTTTAGATCTAATTTTTCTACCTTTTTTTTTTTAATGCGTTTGAGTAAATAAAAGAAATCTGTCAGCACCACTCTTTGTGTCTACATTTATAAGAAAATTCTGGTAGCTCATCGCCCAGACTGTCCTGTAATTATAAAGTTTTTGTTAATTCCCTAAAAACCTCCTGTTTTTATTACTTATGCACACATTGTGCATAAATCTGTGCACACATTCGAAACAAAAACCGTTTGCATATTATACAGTGAAAAAAAGAGTAACTTTCTATCATTTTACTGTTTATGTGTTACCTTATTACTGTAGTATAAAGTAACTTCACGTTTTTTATTTATTCGTTACCATGTTATTAACTCCTCTCCTCCCCCAGGCTGTTGCTATGGACACATACGAAAAGGGACAGCTGACCAGCAGCATGGTGGACGACTGTTTCTACATTGTGAAAAAGTGCATCAGCAGAGCTTTATCGAGTTCCAGCATCGACTGCCTCTGTGCGATGATCAACCACGCCAACTCCGTGCTGGAGTCTGACTTCAGGTCGCTCGCTCATTTTCTACCTCTTTAAAATCCTGGTTTTGTTTGGTTTTACACATTTATTACATTGACACGTGCCCCTTTCCTGCCTCATCTGCCTCTTCTCACCCGTCAGGGAGGTGTTGTATAACAAGCTGCGGCAGGGCTTCCCGGCTACAACACTGCAGGACATCCAGCGTGGTGTCAGCAGCGCGGTCAGTCTGATGCAGAGCAGCTTACAGCAGGGCAAGTTCAACACGCTGGGCATCGAGAGCACCGAAGACGCCAAGGCTGCGTTCCTGGTGAGACCGCTCGACACAGAAATACTTGCCTCACTCGTAGAGCAGTTCCTTAGAAGTCTTTGTCAGACTGTAAGATAAATGAATCGCTCACATCTGCTGTATAAGCCCTTTAAAAAAGAGCTCAGCAGTAATTTAAAGGAGGAATCGAATGAATGAGCTAAGTGAGTAGCGCTTTAATTTTTAAAATGGCTCTTTGTTAAAACAAGAGCGACTTCAAAAACCTTTTTAATATCATTATAAATTGAAATTAAGAAACACTTAAAGGCTTATAACTACCAGCTGAGGCAGGAGATGTCAAAATACCTCATCTCCAGCAGATTATAGTTTTTAAAGCAGGACTGAGTCACGCTGGCTGTAAGAATCCTTCATTTGCACTCGTCCCCCACTCAGGTGACCCTGAATAACGTCGAGGTGTGCAGTGAGAACATCACAACTTTAAAGAGGAACCTGGAGGTGAGTTTGTGCCACAGCTCTTCCTTTCTCCTGTTCATCGCGTTATTTTTATTTTTCTCCCCAGAAATAAAAAAAAAAATGTCAATTTTCTTTCCGGTCAGAACGACTGCTCCAAGTTGTTCAGTCAGGGGGTCGGCTCTGGAGAGCAAGCCAAGATTGAGAGCTGTTTGTCCGACCTTGTCAGCACGTCCACAAAGTTCAAAGATCTATTACAGGTTGGACGTGCACGCAGACACACACACACACCACATGCTTGTCTGCACAGACTTGTATATTTTCTTAATTGGAGTGGGAGCCTCAGGATGGAGAACTGTTGTTAGACCAGAGAGCGCCGTGGAGGGAGAGCTCTTATTTATTTAACAAGTCACAGGAGATCTAGAAGCGCAGCTTTAATGAGATCTTTTAATAAAGCCCTGTTTTCGAGGAGGTGCGTGTCGTTGTTGTGCAACCCCGGGGATACTCCGGGCGTGGCTGCCTGACATCCGGCTCCAATGAAGCAGATTGCACCTGCTCCACACGGTGCTTATGATTCCAGAAAATGCATCCCAGAAACAAGTTTTTGCTTCGTGTTGGCGCTGGAGAAGGCAAAGACTAGAACAGCATAGAGCACCCAGTCAGTTACTAAAATAACAGACCTCGTGCTCCCGGGGTATCCCAGTATCCCGTGAAAACATGACAAACCCACAACCCGTGTGCTTCCAGAATAAAGAGAAATGGAAAGAACTAAGAATTTATTTATTTATTTTTTAAGGTCAGGTATTTGTCTTTGGTTTTCTTTCACAGGAGGGTCTGACGGAGCTAAACACAACAGCCATAAAGCCTCAGGTCAAACCCTGGATCAGCAGCTTCCTGTCCATCTCACATAACATAGAGGAGGTAACGCTTTCACCTTTCTGCACACGAATAAATCAGAGGTTACAGAACGTCTTGCTGCAACTGTCTGCATCCCTCACAGGAGGAGTTTAATGACTATGAAGCTAATGACCCCTGGGTGCAGCAGCTCATCGTCAACTTGGAGCAGCTGATGACAGAGTTTAAGGTGTCTTTTAAGATTTGACTTTGTGTTTACCGGCTAAAGATACTCTTCCTCACTGTTTAGTAAACTTCTCTTCTCGTCTTCTGATCTGAACTCCCCGCCAGATGGCCCTCTCCCCGGTCATCTACGACACGCTGACCAGCCTGATGACCAGTCTGATAGCTATTGAAATGGAGAAGACGGTCCTCAAATGCTCGTTCAGCAGGGTGAGGCGCTTAGCTTGGCCACTGGGTGGCAGCGAGCTGCTTGTGCGTCACGTCACTGACACTCCCGTGAAGAAAGGCCTCCAATAATTTATTAATGAGTTCAGAAAGGCCTGTAGCAGAGGGTGCTTCCTTCTGGCACGGCAGCTTCTTCCTATTTTTGTGCAGCATGTTTTTACATAACCTCTAAATAAATTATGACACAATGTAGAACATATAGTCCTAAAAAAGAAAGTTGCCATGTACGTAAAACGCACCCACAGATGTTATTTTTGACTTTTCTGTTGTAGCTCGGGGGGCTCCAGTTTGATAAAGAGCTCCGGTCTCTCGTGGCGTACCTCACAACCGTGACAACTTGGACCATCAGAGACAAGTTCGCTCGCCTCACACAGATGGCCACCATTCTCAACCTTGAGCGGGTAATTTAGACTGTTTTAGAAACACACACACCATTTATGGGGGCTTAGCACCAGTGATGGATTGTAACTAACAATGTTTTTGCTATTGGGAAATATCTATGTGACAGCTTTAGCTGCTATCCATCCATTCTCTTCCGCTTATCCAATTTAAGGTCGCAGGGGGGCTAGAGCCTATCCCAGCTGTCATAGGGTGAGAGGCGGGGTACACCCTGAGCAGGACACCATTAGCTACGAGTTGCTTTCATTAACCTGGCTTTAGCCTACCTGATACAGCAATGAATTGTGGCCTGCTGGCTTAAATGCAGGAGTTCTTTCCCCTGTATAAGTCAATTTTTGGTATTCCTTTCCCCAAAGAAGTCGCCAGTCAGTATCACATTGTTAACTGGGATTTCTTTTATTCTTTTTGTCTCATAGCATGTTTAGAAATGACAAGAACAATGGGCTCATGTGGTTTCCACAGAGTGTGGACCACTCGTGCTTTCTGTCATACTGTTGTGAGCTGGAGAAAACACCAAAAATAACTGAAGTTACTATTACTTTACCGATTTCTTCTGCAGGTAACTGAGATCTTGGATTACTGGGGCACTAATTCAGGTCCCCTGACGTGGCGACTGACGCCGGCAGAGGTGCGTCAGGTCCTGGCGCTCCGCATCGACTTCCGAAGCGAGGACATTAAGAGGCTGCGGCTGTAACCCTCGGAACTGGTGTGCGGGTACCTTCGATTGCTGTGAGAGTTTTCACTGCAGAACTCTGTTTGCAGTACGGACAAGCCGAGGATTTCTTTTTATCTGAATTCTTTGGGGGGGTTCAGACCTTCTGCTCTTCACCCCTGACTGATGACAGTCTATATCATTATAGCCGGGCTTTTATGGGGCAGGGATTTTGACGAATTTGATAGGAATTAACTGTAAAATATGAGAACGTTCTGTTAAATGTTTAATTAAAAGCGTGACTGTGTAATTATATCTCAGTGGGAGTTTAACCTGTAACTGGCTCTGAGAAACGAGGACACACTGGGACTGAGGAGCGGCGCTCTGCGGCTCTCAGTGAAACAGAGCAGTAATGAACATCGTACCCATTAAACTGACAGAAGCAGGTCAGACAGCTGATCCAGCCTAGTCATTCAATATATGAATAGCTCCTTGTCTACAGCGATGGAACACTTTTAACCTAATAAATCGAGAGCTGCTGTGCGACGCCTCTGATCCCCCGCCATCCGCCACATTTCACCGAGTGCCGCTCCGCTGCTGCGCAGGACCTGCTCCCAATCTTTTATACATATTTCTGACACTAAATACAAAGCTGTGCTCACCAGGCGATGAAGCATTAAAAGTGGTCCACTCTCATAATGTTCAGCCTAATTTCCCGGTCTAACCTTAGTTCTCGGCACAGATTAAAGCAGGTCAGCGTTTGTTTAAAGTTTTGTTTTTGTTTTTTCCTGAGCAGCGTTGCAACCGTGACGGTCTCGTTTTTTGTTTTCCTTTCAGTCCTGTGTAATCAGACTCAGACAAACGCAGGGATAGTTAGGAAAAGTGTGGCTTTAATGTAAACACAACATTCGATTGGCTCAGCACAAACATTCCACATGAGAGCAACCAATAAACTACTGAATAGGATGAGGGGTGCAGCACAAAAACATTCACAGTAAAAAAAAGAAAAAAAATCTGGTATAATCATAATATATATATACAGTACGGTGCTTTTTTTTTTTTTTTTTTTTTTTTTTTTTAAGGTGAAAATGGAGATATGAGGGTTGATATGTGATGGCTAGAGAGTATACAGGGGTGGGAAGATGAATTTCTGAGTGCATGGGTGAAAATAGAGAGCTGGGTTTGTTTGTTTTTGTTTTGTTTTGTTTTTTTCCTTCTCTGTGAAAAGAGAAACATGACAGAAGAAAGAGGAGAGAAGGAGAGGAGAGGGGAGTGGTGGGATAATGGTTCCCTCCTCACTGATCAGGGGAGGGGAGGTGAGGAGGAGGAGGGAGTGGGGGAAGAAAAACTTGACTCCCCAGACAGAGGCTGCCTCAAATGAAATTGTTCTCCCCGTGCAGTCTTCTATTTGTACACAGATTCACATCGAAGGGTCACGCACCACACGGAGAACAAGATGTCATCGGAGGGCTGATTTCTACCCTCTGAACCGAAGGCGGGAATCTGTGCACCCCAGTTATTTTGTGACAGGAAATAAATAAGGTGGCATGGGATTTCAGGAGGTAGGAGGAGGCATGTAGGGCGTGAGGCTTAAATAAATAAATCATTCACTGATAATAAAATGTTATATCTGTTGGTTAAATAATAGAGTCGATATAATGAGCTATGATTTCTGATGCTATTCCCCTAACTGTCGTTCTCAGATGGTTGGCACCGATATTTTTTCAAGAGATATCATTGGCTGTTAGGTATTTCCTCAGGCTACAGGAGGCCAGTGCTGATGGGCAGCCACTCTGAACAGAGGGATCCTCTCTTCTAATCGTGATTAAAGTAAAAGAGAAAACCGAGAGTGGAACAGGCCTGGGGGGCTACTCCGTCATGTGCACATCTGAAGGAAACTTTAAATAAGCCTCCTTCTTTTCCATCCATAACCCTCAGCCACAAGTACAGCACCTCCCTGACATCCCCGTCGTCATCTCCACACACAACAGCAGCTCTTCAAACGGCGCACCAGAGGCTGTATTCAGTCCAAAGACGCGAGCCTTGAGACTTGCACTTAAAAACAAAAATGCCCACAAATTCTGGGGACAATATTCCACGTTGTGCTTAACCCAAAAAAAAAAAAAAAAAAGAGCACGCTCCTCGCATTACATTTCAAGCTCCGGCTGAATAAACCCCTGGTGCCGCCGCTTCTGACCCTCCCGGTTGTTGACACGGTCATAGACGAAACAGCAAACATTCAGCTCAAAAACACATTTTGAAAAAAAAAAAAGACAAAAATGGGTTTTTTTATACTGAAATCAAAATAAGAGGAAGAGGAACAAATCATGGCAATAATCCAGTGTGGTGTCTGACGGCAGCTCTTTGGGTCCGTTTGGACGTGTAGAATTACATATTTATGTGTTTAAGTATCATCAAAATTATCATTATTAACACCTCATACACTCCATGACAACCTCTGTGCTTGGCCAGGCCTCAGTATAAGCCACACCCTCTGAGGTTGTTTGCAATAATGATGTCGGTGACGGCATCAAACACTACCTGGATGTTTCCCGTGTCTGTGGCACAGGTCAGGTGACAGTAGATCTCCTTGTTTGGAGAGCGGTTCTTACTCTCAAACTGAACCTGAATATATGCAGTAGCGTCTTCGTAAGTGTTAGCACCTGGAGAGAAAACAGCAGAGGGCGATTAAAGCGCGTCGCTTTGCTCGGGAAGCCGCTCCGACTGAGGGCGCGGGACTCACCTGTGTATTCTGGAAAACAGATCGTCAGCGGGGACTTCTTTATCTTCTCAGCGAACAGATCCTTCTTGTTGAGGAAGAGGATGATGGAGGTGTCGATGAAGAACTTGTTGTTGCAGATGGAATCGAAGAGCATGAGTGATTCGTGCATGCGGTTCTGCGGAAAGAACAAGTAAAACAATGAGGGGAGTCTAATAAAACACAGGCCCAAAGGAAAGCCGGCAGCGCTTCAGTAAAGATCGTTTCTTACTGCTTTTGTTACTTGGACACAGGCCCGGTCTGAGCCCAGAAAAACCCTGATAAACAATAAATCGCAGTCCCAGCTTTAATGATTGTTTAATCGCTTTTGTTATGAAACAGAACAAACACACATTTTACAGGATTATTATTATTCCTGTTAACTCAGCCGAGGCACTTGCCAAATATGCATGTGTGGGGGTTTTCCGTCACAGAGGCCTTTTAGAGCAGTTTTAGCCAAACACAAAGAGAAATCACCAGCCTTGTCACATTTTTTAACCACTTTTGCTCATCTTAGTCTGATTTTTTTTTTTTTTTCACTAGAAACGGTTGGAAGTCACAGGAAAAGGCATAGAGTTCTGTCAAGTATGGTAACAAAAGTATTAAGCCAGGGGGGAAAAACCTGTATGTATCAATTTTATATTGAAGAAGAAAGTAAGAAAACGATAAATAAATGAATAAGAAGTGTTTTTTCCATAAAATTTAAAGTCTAAGAATGGAATGAGGTGATGTGTGGACTGTACAGCCTACCTCTGAGACAAATAGAGATTGCATAAATACATATTTTTATACAAATATATAACACGTGGCGAAAAAAACTTGCCAAGAAATCTTCAAGTTAATTGGACGACTTCTAAGTTTTATTGGATTAGCGTCAGTGGAGGGATTCAGGCACACTTACAGTTGTTTCATCTTCATGGAGCACCTGGTCGTACCCACTCAGAGCGACGCAGAAGATGATGGCCGTCACGTCTTCGAAGCAGTGGATCCATTTCTTCCTCTCTGACCTCTGACCTCCCACGTCAAAAAGCCTGGAAAAGGGCGGGGGGTGTCAATACAGAGCAGGAGCAGAAAACCTTTGAACTTCGAGCAGGAGCGGCTTCCTACCTGAAGTGGAGGTTTTTGAAGGTGAAGTGGGTTTCGACGATACCAGTGGTCTTCACACGGGTTCTCAGGATGTCCTGCTCTGTGGGCTGGTAGTCTGCCGCACCAATTCGGTCTAAACTGTCCAGATAGCTGATGAAGGAAGACAGGAAAAGCAGTGGATAAAAATGGTGGATTTTTTGTTTGTTTTTTTTCCTTTTGTAGTCTCTTTGCTCGACTCACTATTTAGCCGAATCATTAAGCTGGTATTCTCGAGCACGGTTGAAGCACTCCTGAGTCCCGGCGTCAGCCCATACACGCTTCATAGCGCTGAGGAGCTCTGCAGAGTACGGCTCTGTGTCCTCCATACGACTGACCACATCACAAACCAGCTTAGCATCGGCCTGCACGAGCACATTTCATTAGATCAGGGAAGAGCAACTAAATTATATCAGTATATTTATTATTCATCATCTGTCAGAGCTGTATATATGGGGCTTTTTAAATATGATAAATCAAAATACACATCTGTTCCTCTAAATGGATGCTACAAAGAAGTTGAAAAGTACACTAGATAAAACTGCTGCATCCAGTCCTTAAATCAAAACCCAAAGATGCTGTGAACTACATGAGACCAAAATTCGAGGTTATTTTGTTAAAATTGCAGCTTCTGAAGAGCTGAAGGGTGAAGGTAAGACTAACTTTTCGATCCTTGTCTCCAAACTCAATGCCCAGTGAATCCATGGCTCGAAGGATGGCTGCCAAGCTCTGGATGGTGTTGCTGTAGACCACAGGCTTGTACTGCTTCACATCATCCCCAGAAAAGCCATCTTCATGGATAATCCTGCACAAGTACAGAGATATAAAAGAGGGAAAAGTCAGACTAGTCCGTATGCTAATGCGCATGATGTGTGCGCATGTGTGTGAGGTGGTTACTGTCTTATCATGCTCTCTCCCGTGTTCTCTGCCTTAAATCCATCTTTAAGTGTGTGTATAGTGTGTATAATGAGGCAGAAATTGATCACACACTCCGTCTGTGATCAGTAATTGAGCAGTAATGCGATATTTATAATTTATGATGGGAAATGGGGTGGAATCAGTGAGAGCACCAATCAATCACACAGTTAAACTCCTCCATAATCCGGGTAGCATTAAATCATCCATCAGGACATCCTCACCCCCTGGCTTGATCGATAAAATGTCAGGTGCATCCTCCTGAAAACTGACCCGCGATCCACTCCTTAAAGCGGGCACCCCGTTCGCTCGCTTGTCATCAGCAATTGATATTTGATTTGGGGGGTGGGGTGGTAAATATGGGATGACGGTTTTAATATATTCATCTCATTAGTGCACATTACGAAAAGATGTTTCACGGCAGGGAGATCAGCCTCACGCCCTGAATCTCCACCACCATCATAAAAATTAACAGTCGTGTGAAATAAAACATTAACCCAGAGGGAAACAGGAGCAGAGGTGCCATCTAAAGCTGATAGGAATTATACCCGTCGATTAATCGCTCATGCAGTGAGTATTTCCAAAGTGAAAATACTCAAAATACAATTACGGATAAAAGAAAAGCATCATTCAATCATCAGAATAAGTTCCTGACAATTAACTAATTGGTGAAGCTCTAAGATAACTGTGACTATTGATCAATCCTACAAGGACGTGTGTGTGCACAAAATGCTTATAGTGACAAAAAAACCCTGCATAATAATAACTATTCTGACTAAACGAGATACAGGGAAGTGGATAGTTGTTATAAAATTATGAAATTATTAAGAATTCAAAGCACTAGTTTAAGGTATATGCTACTAATAAAGACCAATCACAGAGTGTGACAGTGGAAATGTATATAAATAGACATGCCTGACATTTCTGCAGCTGCAACTGACTGCTGTGGCAAGTGCTACATCAATCTATCGATGAAGCTGCTCCTTGTTTAATTCACTCAGTCCATGTGGAAAATCTACTCTGGTGTGTGTGTCTGTGCTGCACTTTTCTGGCTCTACTAAGGCTTTTCAAACATTTCCTGTTGCCTCTCTTTTACAAACTGGCTAGAGTGAAATTGCAATACTGCCTAAATACCAACCTGCAAGATGATGAGTTGGCAAATCAAAATAAGGGCATGCAACCTGAACTCTCCAATACCTAAACTTTATTACTCATGATGTGTGTGTGTATGTGTGTGTAGTAAAAACCCATCCATCTGCTGCTTGCTTGGGCTGAAGGAAGCTCTGAAAGTGTTTGTAAACACTATCTGGCCCAGTGTGTGGAGTTCAGGGAAGAGTGGTGAGTTATGGGCAATCAGAGACCGCAAGGAGGGTAATGAGGTGAAGGGAAGAGGCATAGAGGGAGGGCGCAGTCGGTGCAGTTGCAGGAAGGAGACAGAGATGTTTCACAGGACAGAATAAGCAGAACAGCATGGCTTTTTCATGCTAAAACATCGACAAACTTAGCTAAGAGGGTTAGAGGAGATGACAACTGTGATTTAAAACATCAAAGAGTGATTTAGCTCAGACAGGGGGAGGTTTAGATGCTGTTTTAGAAGCCATATTTCTGCGTAAATCGGCTTTATGGGCAAAGTACTCCCGGCGATATCGGGCACTTAAAGCCATTAAGATTAAAAGCAGAGGTATTCACTAATGGACCTGTAGTCCTCACTGTAATTCACACACGCGCGCGCGCGCACGCACAAACACTCGCATACGGAGAAACAACACCCACACCTCCCCAGTCGCACACTCCCTGTAGTCAAGCCAAAGCCTCGTTAACTACATTTCAGCACCCCGGCGGTGAACAGCACCCTGGGACGCACCGGTGTGGCCTCCGCAGCCTCACTGTCGGTCTACAGGAGGTGCTCGAGTCACCGGCACTCCTCCTGGGCTATACGGCATCTCGAAACATGGCGGCTCAACCTGCCTTAGCCCATATAGGGGAGGCAGGCGCAATCTCAGGCCTTTCACTCTCGATGTGTGTAAGAGGGTCGGAATAAGGCCCCGAAAAAATTAAAATTAACGGACACTTACTTCATCTGCTTGACGATGGTGCTTTTGCCGGACTCTCCGCCGCCTGTAAAGAGGGGAGGAGGGCAAGAGTGAGAGCCGGCAAAGAAATCAGTACCACGGAGAGCACCTCCGCCCCATGCAGTCCCACCAAAAGAGGTAGACCGAGCCGAGGAGACGAAGCCCCGCGGCCGGGGCGGCTCTGATCTTACCGAGCAGGAGGAGTTTGACGTCCTTTGCGGCGACCATCCCGTCCTCTTTCAGGTTTTTCTCGATGGCCTTGCTCCGGTCCAGAGCGGCGCGCTCCTCGGCGCTCAGCGTACATCCCATGTTTCCAGGCGAATGAGCAATCCCGTCGTCTCCCCGGTCCGCCCTGTCCCTCGCCGACTCTCTGTCACTGCGTTGTCTCGCTCGCGCTCTCCTCCCGCGCGGTCTGCTACAGCATTAGGCCCGGATTGAGGGCGAAACGGAGCCGGGATCCCGAAAAGGTCTTTTCTCCGTGACTGTGAGTCTCTGGCTCCGTCCCCTCTATCAGAGGGGGTTGAGAAGGGGGGTGGGAGGTGGGGTCGTTGTGCTCGAGCCTGCGGGGTTGGGGTTGTTGTTAGGTGGGGAGGGGGGGTCTCGAGCGCGCGCTCTCTCTCTTTTTCTCTCGCTCTACAGGGCGGCGCTGATGGTGATGATGGCAGCGAGCGCGAGCGATTTCATCGTATCTTTTTTTTTTTTTCACGAAAGCAGGCAGGAGGGGCGCTAGAGGATGAGGGAGGGGAGGAGGAGGAGGGAAAGCTGCGCGAGACTCACCTAACGCGGACAATCTGGCTGACGTCAGAGCAGCCGAGCTCTAATCACGTCCGATGAAAGATTATTCAAACGAAAGAGCCGTTTAAATGGCAAACGTCGCCCCCGTGTCTCGTGGCATCAGTGGAAATCGTGCAGCGGTGGGAACGTTAAAATGCCCCAGCGCGGTCACCGTCTATTCCCTGGGACAAGCATGACGTGCGATTATGTCAACAGCATAAATAGGCCTGACCTTGTGATCCCGGCGAGCGAGTTTACTGTGTAAAAGTACTACAGTGATTTTTAAATAACGTTTTAGGAGTTAAATACAAATTCCGTGTATCCTATGCACAGGTATGCTATATAACGTCTGCCGTTGGGTAACTGTAACGGTGTAAAGCAGCACAATCGCAGTCACTCATATAACCACTAGCATAAACAACTGTTTACGAATGCAAATATAACACTTTAAGTTTTTTAAATATTACATTTAAGATCTTAAGCTCATTAAAAGCTTCATGAGGAAAAATGTGAAGAACAAAAATTCCCAAATTAATGTGGTGAAAGGTACAAAAAACCCCTCTCAGAAACAGGGAAGTGGTCAAAAGTTTACATCCACTCATCATAGGTACAAATGTCACTGTAATATGGGGCTTTTAATTACTGTTTTTGTAACTGTTCTTTTTCTAGGGTGGAGTAATTGTACAGGATACATCTTTAATGACTTTAAAACACTAATTTGGCGAATATACACCCCAATAATTGCTTTAATGTCTCTTAGCAAGTTGCAACCAGACGCTTTTAGTAGCCAACAACAAACTTTTGGCATAATTCTGTCTGTATACTCAGCCATTATCCTTAGCAGAATTGGTAGAGTTCATTTGAATTAATATGGTGTCCTGGTATGGACCTGAGTTTTCAGCATAATCCACAAATTTTAAGTAGGGTTGAGGTCAAGGCTTTGGAAAAACTATTCCAGAAATTTAATGCTAGCCTGCTTTATCAATTGTGTCCAAGTTTCAACTGTCTAGCTGCTGTCCTTGAGGTGCAGTTGAACATTTTGGAGGTAATCGCCTTTTTCATTATTCCATTTATTTTGTGAAATGTACCAGTACCAGTGGCAGCAAAACAGCCCCAAAACACGATGCTGCCATCACCATGCTGACAGATGGAACAGTGTTCTACAGTGAAAGCCTCACCTCCTCCAAACATACCTCTTGTGATCAGAGCATGGACTTTTTTTTCTTGGTCAGCACCCTTTCAGTCCGTGACTGGCTTCACTGTGGACAGAGACCCTGTTGTTACAGAAGTTTTCAGTTCATGGCAGGCCTTGTGGCTCCCAGCTTGTTCCTGAACATCCTAAACAATTTCCTCTCATCTGAGGGTGACAGGTTGAGTCTTCTGCCAGATTTTGGTAAAGTGAGGACATATCAGAATAACTTGTACTTATGTACAATAGTTTGAACTGATGATCTTGCAATCTGAAGTTCTTTAAAACTGGCTCCAAGAGACCTTCCTAACTTGTGTGAATCTACAAGTCTCCTTCTTAGAGCTTCAATGAGTTCCTAGGTCTTTCCTTGGAGTACTGGTCAGTCCAATGAGTGCTGTTAAACAAATCCTTTTGCCAGCAAAGAAAAACAACCAGTTGTAGTTAATCATAATCACTAAGGGGAATGAACGGTGGTGTTGTCAGTTTTTAAGACATTGTAGAACCTTTAGCACCACCTATTTAAAGTTTTAAGTCAGTGTTTGTACATATTTGAATCTGTATGATTGTGGCTCATTCTCAGCACCAAATTCTTGTTTTGTAAGTTATTAAAGATGTATTCTACACAATCATTCCTCCCTGGAAAAACAACAGTTCAAAGAAATACTTAAAAGCTCCAAATTGAGGTTGAAGACATCCACACCTGGACAACTGATTGCTCCAGACCAGCAAACTGCTTCCCAGGAAAGCAGAAGGGATGTAGCTACTTCTTTTTTTCACAGAACGACACAGAGTCCTGTAAAAACTTTCTTTTTGCATGTGCCTGTTTATAGGTTTGGGACAAACATACACAGCCATTCAGATGAAGTCTCTTTCAGGTAAGTCTTTGCTGATTTCGACAACGCACAACCAAACCACATCCTGCACATATCCCATCGGCTTAGCTCCACAAAAATAAAAAGAACATGTGTATCCAAACTGGCTGACCTGTTGTCACACCTGTTCACCTGCTGACCCCAAACCACAAAACATTATGTGGATTAATTTTATTAATCCACGGTGGTTAGCACTGTTGCCGCACAGCAAGAAGGTCCTGAGTTCAATTCCACCATCAGGCCGGGGTCTTTCTGTGTGGAGTTTGCATGTTCTCCCCGTGTTTGCGTGGGTTCTCTCCGGGTACTCCGGCTTCCTCCCACCGTCCAAAGACATGCAGCTTGTGGGGATAGGTTAATTGGATAATCCAAATTGTCACTAGGTGTGAATGTGAGTGTGAATGGTTGTCTGTCCCTATGTGTTGACTCTGCGACAGACCGGCAACCTGTCCCGGGTGTACCCCGCCTCTCGCCCTATGACAGCTGGGATAGGCTCCAGCGCCCCCCGCGACCCTGAAAAGGATAAGCGGAAGCGAATGGATGGAATTTTATTCTCCATCATTATGATCTAAATGTTTTCTTGAATTCATCTTTTAACCTCCATCAGGCCTAAAAGTCATATCATTTAAATCACTTGATGGTATTAACAATATCAGTGTCAGCTTAAATCAACATATGCCACATCATGTCAGTGCGGGCGTAAACGTCTCTGTACTCCATAAACCCACAAAATTCCCAAAAATATTACTGAGGACACAGCCTAGCTATCACCAGCAGTTGGAGCAGCAGGGACGTGTGTGTTTAACTTAGGACACTATGTATGTCTATTTGAAGGGTCTGTATCACATTAGTGTGTGTGTGTGTGTGTGTGTGTGTGTGTGTGTGTGTGTGTGTGTGTGTGTGTGTGTGTGTGTGTGTGTGAGATAAACACGTCTAATCCACACATCACATCTGGATGGATGGTCAAGTTAAAAAAAAAAAAAAGTAGGGGAGGGGCTCTTTTACAGTGGACCCTGAATGAAACCAGCACAGGAGCTCAACCTGTAGAAGCTCCATCCATCTTTGACAGCCAAGCTGAGATAAAACACACACACCTACCTCAGATCTGCCCTGAAGCGCCCACATCATGACTCAAGCAATGACACACACACACACACACAGACGTTCAGCATCAGCAGTTCAATCATGTGCACGTGTGTGAGTAACAGCCAGCGCTGGTGGAGAGGGAGGGTGGATTAACACTAAATTATACCTGAGGGACTTTTGACAAAATGGTGTTTTCAGGTTTAATTACACTAATGCATCAAACAGAAACATGAAGCTTGTTTTTTTGTCTTTTTTTTTTTTTTGTTCCTCAATCATTTAATTTGAATGCACCCATTTTGTAGGAGAAAAAAAACAGTCTCGCACTCATTAGAAAGAAGACCCAACAGGTTCCATCTGTAAATAGACTTTAAAAGGAGAAACATGATGACAACGGTTTAAACAGTGCATTAAACTCATGACAGCATTTTTAAAAAAGTGATGACAGATCATTCAACTAAATTAAAACAATTATCAATAATACTAATAATTGAAAAGCAAAGACGTGAATCATTCAATATACGCACACACTCCCACACACACTCCTACACGCACGCACACACGGGGGATGATTTGAAGGACGGGATGCTGTCGATGACAGATGTGAAGAACAAACACACTGTGTGTATAACATAAGCAGGGAGGACAAAGTTGCTGCTCCTTGCACAGAGAGGACTCCGCCCCCCTTCTCTGTTTTCACAGCTGAGACTCAGAGTTACTCTCGCGGCTGCGGGTCCAGAATATTTTCAGCCAGGCTCGTGAGTTTGCAGTCCTCCAGTGCTTTGACCAGTCGGCTCAGCTTGGCCGCCCTCCCCTCCGCCTGGATGAAGCGGCTGAGAAGCTGATAGGCTTGCTCATACAGCCCTTCTCTCTCGTACTCGTAGGCCAGGTTGTCTATTGCCGGGCCCTTCAGAGCGCGGCAGTTCTTCCCCAAGGCCCTCCCTACGTGCTTCCACTGACGGCCAACTCCGTTAGAAAAGCTCTGCACATCTGCCGCTGTCAGCATTCGGTCCTCTGACGGGGCCACAGGATAAAGATGAAGGGAAAGCATTAATGTAAACCGCAATCAAGTACGATTACATAAACAGTGTTTTACAAACAGATGTAAACAGCAAGCTCTCACAGAAGAACTTAGGGCAGGGGTGTCGAAACTCCTATTAGTTCACGGGTGACAGTGAGTCGAACTCTAAAACCATTACACAATAATGTATATATAAAAAAATTAAATAAAAAAAACACTCCTCAAATGTTTCCATCTCTGAGGTATAAAAACCTGAGCGAGAGTCAAGATTTTAATAATAGCTGGAACCATAAAGCTAAATGAAAGACACCCATCATCCCACTCCACTAAAAAAAAAAAAAAAAAAAAAAAAAAACACAGTCAGACAACAGAAATGAGCACTTTCTTTAAAAAAAAAAAAAACACTGCTCATTTAATAAGAAATGTATTTATACACCAGATGACAAAAATAATCTATGCGTCTCTCCATGTTTCCACATAAACAGAGTCCATCAATCCACCTTTTTAACTGCTTATCCAATTCACGGCTGCAGAGACAATGGAGCCAATCCCAGCTGTCACAGGGTGGAGGCAGGGTGCCCCCTGGACAGGCCACTTGTCTCTCAACTATTCCCAATCTCATTCACACCAATGGGCAACTTAGAATCACCAATAAACCTAATGTGCATTTTTTTTGAATGGTGGTGGGAAGCCTGTGGATTTAGAAAGTCACAACTTTTCAAAATCTACAAATACATTTTCACTTCCCAAACTTTTCCACTCCCACGTAGTAATCCCAGCATCACTACGTGAAGAATCACATTTCAATTTATCAAAAAATTTGAGTTTTAAAAGAATTTACTGAGAGTCTTTAGCAGGCTGCTTCAATCACACATTTGACTCTTCTGATGTAGTGTTTCTTTTCAGCTGATAACTCCAAATGCTTTTCTAAAAATGTCCAGGTGAGAGCACCTTGGGAGGGAGCTCTAAGCAAATAATAGTACCTGACTCTAGTACAGCAAACTAAATAGTCATATAATCAAAACTACAGTATTTCATACTAATGCTGTAGTTTTCCAGGAGTAAGTGCACACCTGAATCCTCAGACCAGCAGTGTTACATTCTCCGCTGATGTCCAGTCATCCCCCACTATGAGTGTATGACTATGAGAAAAGCTAAAGGCTGCAGCTTTCAACCCAAACTTAAACACCAATAGGACTTGTGTACATGATGCATTATTAATTCCTTGCTTCTCATTTAGTGTTGATGTCAGTTTGGCTGCTGTTTTATATAAAGGGCCACACATAAGGGACACTCAGCACCTCTGGAAACTCCTGTAAACATCTGTAAAATTAACCACATTTATTTTCAAGCTTCAGATTTTTTCGAAACATGTAAACCATGTTTCTAATTAGGTAAGTGAAATTTAGCCATGTTGGTCCACTTTTAAAAGCAGGAGCAAAGAGTCAACAAGAAGGGCTCATCCAGTTGTGAGGCTAGAAGAGAGGCAGAGCATCTGCCAGTCATGTATCATGACACTGCTGGTGGTACACCCAGCAAACGTTTAAGACCCCTGAACTTGTATGACCTCCCTGTGGACATTTAATAAATCCCTTTTCTACATACATAGAGCTCCGATTGCATACGGCTGGAAAAAAGCTCAAGTGGATGCACCCCCACACTGTTTAATTTTAATGTACACCGACAGGACTTTCATACTTTAATACTGCACTGCCCTTTTGCCAGCTGTAGCTGCAGATTCTGCATATTCATTCGCTTCATGTGCTTTAAGATTATAAAACAGCTGTAATGAGTAATTTTCAGCCAGATGGGGACAGTGATAGGATACCTCTCCAGGCTATCTGGAGAGATGGACCGGTGGATTTGAACCCAGGACTTCTCACTGTGAGGCAACAGTGCTACCCAGCTGACCAATGTCCTAACAAGTCTAAAGTTCATCTTAACTTAGCTTAAGCTTTATGTCTTCACTACCTCCTGAAGTGCACATCGCACTTAGCACCTTTAAGTTCACTGGTTTGGTTTTCTGGCTCACTGCTTCAGCAAGCAGCTGGTCTCAAGCAGCAAACACTACTTGCTAAGCACCAAACAACAAACAGGCAAAGTCAGCGAATAGCCTGTGATCACAGAGCTGTGTAATCTCATTGTTCATATGGAAAAAACTGATCAGAGCAGCTTTAAAGTTGTGCACTTGCATGATCAAAAGTACTGAAAAATCAGGTGCAATTAATAAAGAGCAGTCAGTTCATTAACAAAAATCCCTGCTGTTGTACTTTCACACTTTCCTTTTTTCCCATCAAGACCACCAACATCAATTTACAAACCCCAGGAGAGCCTTAATGTGTCACTGGGTGTTTAATTTCAGTTGTTTGGCAGCCACCAAATCTCCTGCATTTTTATTAATTCAAATTTTAGTTGACCCAATATGAAATCAGTCCAAGTATGAAAACCAAACACATTAGCTGCAGGCATTAATCTCTTCCCACTGACTGGCTGGATTAGGGAGTCAGCTGAAATAGTATTGAATTCATGTGCTGTCGAGAAAAAAAAAGTCAATCAACAAAGTTCTGTCAGCTTCTTGAATTTGTTTTTGCAGACACATGAGGAGAACGAGGAGATGGCAGTAAGCCCACCATTTGTAAATGAACGACAATCCCCGATAGTTAAATTACAGAGAATATCTAAATAATGTACTGTGGACAGCACACCACACACACGACTAGTAACAAGGACAGTCTCGACTCACCAAACACTCTGTTCTGAAACTTGAAGCAGTTGCTGGGAACGGGAGACTCTTCCTGCATGATGGTGACGGACTGTGAGGCAGGACCGCGGGCCTGACTCTGCAGCTGCTGCTCGAGCTCATCGATCTCCTCATCGCGCAGGCGCTCCGGCTGAAAGGCACAAAATGGCAGAAATCACTCAGAATAAAAATAAATGAGAACGTCAAAGTGGGCACACTCTCCGAAGGCCATAGTGACTACAATAAAGGGCAATGGCTTAAATTTGGCAGAAACAGGAGATTATTTGTTTCAAAATGCTAAATTTTGCGGTTACATTTTCAGTGGATCCAAAATCCTGCAGAGCAAGTACTCACAGGAACTAGAAAGAGAGAGGATATTTCCCATATTGGCTTCTCTTCTTTGGCTCTCTGGTAGAATCAAATTTAAAATCCTGCTCCTCACATACAAGGTCTTGAATAATCAGCCCCCATGTTAATGACCTCATAGTACCGCATTAGAGCACTTTGCTCTCAGACAGCAGGCTTACTTGCGATTCCCAGAGTATTTAAAAGTAGAATGGGAGGCAGAGCCTTCAGCCTCCCAGTTTGGATTCAGGAGACAGAAACCCTCTCTACTTTTAAGATTAGGGTTAGAACTTTCCTTTTTGGTAAAGCAAATAGCTAGGGTTGGATCAGGTGATCCCTGAATGCCCTCTTAGTTATGTTGCAATAGGTTTAGACTGCTGGGGGCTTCCTGTGATGCAGTGTTCCTCATTCTGGTCTCTTTTCACTCACTGTATGTTTTGACACCTCTCTGCATTTAATCATTAGTTATTATTAAATCTCTGGCTCTCTTCCACAGTGTGTCTTTTGTCTTGTCTCCCTCTCCTTAAACTCAACTGCTCCCAAAAGTTGGCTGTGTGGAACTCTAACGAGTGATCAGGCTGAACTGTCACTGAGAGAGTGTGGCTGTTAGCTTTCAGGAACAGGTATGATTATGACAAACCTGCTTGTGTGAATCTTTGTGAAAAGGTTTCACATTGCAGCTAAATTACCTTGCAAGAAAAAATCCCATTAGAAATCGGCCAGTGTCAGGCACGGTGAGGTGAAATGAGATCTACTTTTAAAATCTTTTTGCCTCTTTAAAATCACTGGAGAACAGTTTAACAGGAACATCAACCTTACCTGTGACAGGTGGATGTGCTGTAGGCAAAGATCCAGCTTGTCCAGACACCGATCCAGAGTATGAGTGCCTGCCTTGAGCTGGGTTTCCACAGTTAACTCCTGGGACAGAGCGAGCAGCCGGCAGGCGTGCTGGCAGAGATACTGTCTCACCGCTCCAGAGCTGTAGCTCTCCAGGAACTGATGACATGCTGCCACATTCACAAACTTCACCTCCACCCCCAGGAAGGGATCCGCGTCATGGACCTTTAGGATCTCAAATGTACCCAGGCCTCCAGCAGAGTCTTAACAGTGGAAGACTATGATTAATCAAGGTAAACCCTACAAGAGGTTTTTTCTATTTTAATGAGCATGCAGTATGAGAAATGCCTAACCGAGGGCTCACCTGTAAGTGTCAGCTTGATGACTTTGAAAATGATGAACTTTCCCTGTGGGTCTTTGTAGAGAGAAAGCAGGTTCACACCGGGACACAGCGACTGCAGAAACATGACTGCGCATCCCGTCCATTGACCTCCATCCACAGTCTTGTCCGCCATTCTCTGAACACTACTTGAGACAATTAATGCAGAAAGGTACACTTTCATATATTGTATATTCATCAAATATAAAGTGAAATATTTCAAGCTTTGTTTTTGCTTTAACTTCATTGATTTTAATGTACGGCTCATGAAATCAAGTATCTGAGATTAGTAGAATATTTGCCGAGATCAATGGGAATAAAAAAGGATTTACAAAGGAAACATCCGCATGTTTATACACTTGATACTTGGTTTGAGCTCCTTTGCCACTAATTACTGCATAAGTGCAGTAATTAGTGGCATGAAACCGATCAGCTTGTAGCACTGCTGAGGTGTTACTGAAGCCTAGGTTGCTTTGATTGTGGCCTTCAGCTTGTCTGTGTTTTGGTTTTGGGTATTTCTCGTCCACTTTGTAGATTTCTTGCGGTGGGAGTTAGGGTCAAGTGAGTTGGCTGGTAAATGTAGCAGGGTGAAAACATTGCCAGCAAACCATTTGGTGGTAGTTTTATCGCTGTGGACAGGTCCTAAGTGGTGCTGGGAAAGGAAATTGACATCACTATAAAGGTTGTTAGCAGATGGATTGATAAAGTGCTCTAAAGTCTCCTGGTAGACGACTGTGTTGACCACCACCAGCAGCAGCAGATGAAATGGCACCCTAAATTGTCACAGACTGTGGAAACTTCACACTGGACTTCAAACACGTTGGATTCTCCACTCTTTCTCACATATCCAGGACCTTGATTTCCAAATCAAATGCAAGTTTTACTTTCGGCTGAAGACGTCTGTATGTGGTGGCTCTTGATGCACTGACACCAGGCTCTGTCCACTCCTTGTGAAATTCTCTCAAGTTCTTCAATCCACTTTTTTCCCCTCTACAATCCTCTCAAGTCTTCTGTCATTGTGGTGCAAATTTTACAATACTCTTCATTCTTCCAGTCAACTTTCTATTTATATGCTTCAATACAGCAATGACTCTCTATGGCTTATCCTCCGTGAGGAGGGTGTTGATGATCGACTGGACAACTGTCAACTCAGCATTTTTCCTAATGATTGTGCTTGACCACGTGGTTAACAGAGTGTAAATATACTGTGAAATCCAAATTAAATATTCTACAATATTCCACTACATGAGCTACAAACCATAATCAACTGAATTTAATCAAAAACAAGTCTTGAAATAATATGCTTTGTGTAATGAATACAGAATACATGGAAGTTTACTTTTTTAAATTCAATTACATGAATGATATTCAATTTCTTGCACTAGCATAACAAATAAGACAGTGAGCCCTACTCTATCACCTGTTTGTAGGTTTGCTTGTTTGTTAAATTTGAGGATTTTCTCCTTTTCTCGTATTTCTCTTGTCTTAAATGTAATGTTTCTGGGTTTTGTTGTGTTATTTAAACATTTAACTACATTTTTGGATATAGATTTTTTTTTAACTGGTTCAAGGTAAGAGGCAAGGTGAACCCTGGATCGATCCATCACAGGGCTAATATTTGGAGACGGACATCCACACTTACTCACAGATAATTAAAAAAATACTGACAGCAGCAGCTCAGCCTCCTAGCAGATGCACCTGTTTAAATTTCAAGCTTTCAATTTCAAAACTGACCTCTAACTTTGAGATCACGGTCAATGAGATTCAAACTCACCTGAGATTTTTAACTCATTCACTGCCATTGACGTCTATAGACGCCAATGGCAGTCAACGTAAGTTGAACTGAAGCCCACCAGCAGTAAATGTAGACCTGCAAGGGGGTGCAGGGTTTGCGCACGTAAGGGATTGCGCAGTGAGACAAAAATGTGGTGCAAGTCTTGTTGTGTTTCACTGCCAGCCATTTAATGGCTGGCAGTGAATGAGTTAATAGATACACCAGCTGTATCAGATAGGGCTGAACGATATATCGCATTTGCGATAATATCGCGACATGATCAAGTGCAATTTTCTAACCGCAAAGGCTGCGATTATACTGCGATTATAAGGCTGTCCAAATTACTACCATATCCCAGAATTCATAGCGCGGCCCAGCCAAACTCCAGTTTCCAGCAATGGCGGCCGCTACTAAGTTTTAAAATTACTCATACTAATCTTTCTGGGTCACAAAATAAACTTTTAACATATTTTCAGGCGAGAAAGTAGTTGTGTAAACATCAAATATCTGCTCGGTTTATCAAGATATCCCATATTTGCAAAAGTGCTTCGACGTTTTCAGAGGCGTCTGCTACCCACCAGCTCGACAGCTAGCCGGGAGCTCGAGGGTTACTGATGCGGCCGAGAACGGCACAACTCCCGGCACATCATTTTCAGATCACCGCGGAGTTTCGCTGCTCGGGTTAAACGTAATATATAAGTCACTTAGACAACCTAAAAATGTTATTGTTGGGCTTTTTTCAGTGTTTTGTTTGTTCGTGAGTAAATCGGTTTGGCTGAGATTAAAGTTATTAGATTAGATAAAATAAAACTTTATTAATCCCCCGGGTGGGTTCCTCCTTGGTTTTCACACAGCTGACTAAACGTCAAACAGAAAACTTATTAAACAGAAGTATGAGACAGTCGAGAATTTACACCAGTGTCTGGTTATATTTTAGATAGCAAGAAGCAGACGGCCGAGTTTATTAAACTCCACCGAGACAGCGGTGACGCTAATCAGAACTAGACCGTCCAATTTCACGCCTTTAAACTTTAAAGGCGTGTTTGTGTGTGTGTTTATACAATTGCTATTATGTTTGCACTTTATGTGTAATGTTACTGACTGCAGAGATCAGTAAGATGTGTGTATTTTTTATTTATTAGTTTTATTTATTTAATATTATTTTTTAATTGAATGACTGTCTAGTAGTTCACAGATGTCGAAAAACTGAGTGTGGTAAAGCCACTGATTTTTTTTATGTATATTTCTGCAATCTGCACATTGTACTGACTTTCATTTTAATGTTTACACCAGGGTTCCTTGTCAGCACTTTATGCTCAGATGTTTGTAAGCTAAAAATAAACTATTGTGTATGTTCAAATATACTGTTGTGATTGAAGAAGTTAAATAAAAATGTCAGTCATCAATTCATGCATCACCTCATGTCATCATAACAGAGGTCTGTCTTCCAGGAAAGAACAGTTTAAAATTAATGTAATATAGTATTGGCCATACTATATGATGTATTGCTTGTCTTTGTTTAATAATACAGAAGACAAAGACCTTAAAAAATAATCGCATATCGCATCGCAATCGCAATATTGGGGCAAAAAATCGCAATTAGATTATTTTCCATAATCGTTCAGCCCTAGTATCAGACCATTGCTTCGTTCTCGAGTTATCACATTATCGCCCAACAAACTTGGGCGTCCACGTCCCCCAACCACTCGCTCAGCAGGATAATGAAAATACCCCATCAGCCTTTTACGACTAAGGGGCAAAAACAACTATTACTCAAACACGCATGTCTTTGGACTGTGTGGTGAAACCGGAGCATGCAGAGGAAACCCATGAAGATGTAGGAAATATGAAAGTCCACAGAAAGGCCCCAGTACAGCAGGAGGTTTGAACCCAGTGTAAATCACTGTTCCTCCACCGTCAGCAGGTAATAAAAACATGTGGTGAGAGACGTACGTCATCTTAAATTCAGGCTCTAAATTTTTGATCAGTGGTCATTAATTCTACGTCTCATTTTATCTGAAGCAGGAGATTCAGTTTCTAATCGTGTTCACTCAGAGTGATGGGATAATAAACCGTATCACCTCTGCTGACTTAACCGCCCGACCCACGGCAGCCAAAATACATCCACCATGTTTCTGGCCTCACTCCACCTTTTTTACCCCAGCTCCCTTCTGAAACCCTCATTACATAAAAACATGTTTAATCTCATCCCTCCCCTCCCCCACTCCAGCCCCTGACTCCTGTGCCCTGGATGAACCGCTGAAACCTGCTGGTGCTGTCTCTATGCATCCTGACTTGGAGCGCTCTGCAGGGAAAGAGGAACCTCTGAGCTGGATTAGGTGCACGTCCTCGCATTTTACTGAATCACAGTATGCTTGGCGGCTAGGTGTACAGGAAACGACTTAGGCAGTATGTAATTATTTGCTATCCTATCAACTGGTACACTGGAAGTATACTGTGAGATTAGTTTAGCAGCTGGATGAGGATTAAGTGATCATCGGGAGCTTAAAATATAAAATTCATCCTTTGCTGCCAAAAGCCAACCTCTAGTATTCCCTGGAGAGCTTGTTTGGGTAACAAAAAAAAAAATTGATTCAGAAGCATGAATCAAACGAATTCAAAAGTGGCTCATTTTGTCCAGTCCAAAAAAATACGAACAATAAATTCAGATGACATAAAAGGGTAAAAATGGAAAGTCCTCACATTTGAAAAGCATAAGCAGAAAACATTTCATAATTCCCCCTGACTAAGTTTGCAAATGATCATTTTCAATTATAAATGTAGCTTTTTAACATCTACTCGCTTCAATCCATACATAAATATAAGAATAACTGACACTGAGGGCTAATAATTTGTTTAATCATCCCTATAATGATCATATCCTTATGACCACACAGCATTAAGTTACACTTCTAGCGTTTTTAGTAAAGCTCTCTGTTAGAAAACAAAACATGCCAACTACATGGTGACGCCATGCCATATATCATTTATCTGATGTCAAGTCTGGCAAGAGATTTAAAATGACCACAAATTCTTCTTTTTTCTTTTTTTTGGTCTAAAAAAACCTTGAAAAATGTGATCACAGGGTCTGCAGGTAACTCTGTTGCATGTGTCTGCCACACCTGTGTGGGAGTCATGCAAGAAAAAGGTCTTTATTGTCAGGAAAAGACCATCCCTACATGGTTATGTCAGCCTGGGGGGGAGCATCTGTGACTCAAGTGGTCAACAACCAGTAGTTAAATCCTTGGCATGTCCATTCTGTATGCTGTGGTGTTCTTTGGCAACATATTAAACCCCAAATCTCCTCCCATGATAATAATCCTCAGCACACCGACAAATCCACAAAGGAAGACCTCAGAGGCAGGAAAGGGAGGGTTATCGTTCCTGTGAAGGTAACACTTGTTACATCCAGGAAAACCCTCAAACATCTTTCAATTGATGGACATGAAGGAAGAGAGGTCAAAGATTTGCAACCCAATGTGAAACACCAGGTGGACAACACAAGCTTCTGTGGCTGAGAGCGTAATTACTTTTTCACACAAATGAATGATGTGGTGAAGCATGCGACCTTTATCTGTAGTCACTGTATCAAAGATCAGAGGTTTGCTCGTCAAAGAGAAAAGCCCAGTTTCCAGAGGATGTACTAGGTGCTATTTACACAACTGAATATTGATGGAAAACAGCTAAAGCTAGAAATATTGATTCCTCATATCCGAAAGATCCTTAAAGTAGTTTTAACAGTAACAGTGTGATCTGACCATCCAGAGATATAAAAATGAACTGACTCTGTCAAAATTCAGAGGTTTCAGCTCGTGAGAAGTGGGTGGCAAAATCAGAGCCTTCGTGGTCATTCATCATCCGAAGCTTCAGCATTCTGTGATTAAATCAAGTCGGTTTTTCCAAGGTTACAGTGTTTTTAAGTTTCAAGTTCAGTTTGACTTGTTTCTTCAGTGAACTGCTGGTTAGAGAGGACAAATTTTCCTCAGCAGAAGTTTGGAAAACCTGAGGCCTTACATGTTGGGAAGGCTCCTCTTTACAGTCAGTATGAATAAGAGGAGCACGTTTTGCATGCAGACGCATAAAAAGTAACTTGTGTTTTTGATCACCTTAACTTGGCAGGTCTTCCAAAACCATTTCAGTTAACCATAAACTTTGTTTGCAGTCTATTTTTGCTCAGGCAAGTTTATAAACAGTTTGTAAACTGTAAGTAATGAATTAAGGGGCAAGAAAAAACATTTTACTCCTCTGGAATATCCGAGGTTTCTGAATTGATTCCCAGCAAAATATTATATGGAAAAAAGCACACAATGACTAATAACACACCAAACACAATCTGAAATTCCTCCTCTTCATCATGAATGCCTCTAAAAACTGCTACAGGAAGCATCTGACGGCGGTCGCGGCTGCTGAAGGCGGCTGTTTCAGTTACTAATTTCAAGAGTTCATTTGTTATTTTCCACCTTCACTGTTTGTTATCTAGCTGTTCATAAAGGACACGAAAATGTTTTCAGTTTATTCAGATTTTGTTTTTATCTTATTTTGACTTAGAAGATCAGATCACATTATTTCCAGTGTCTTTAAAACAGTTATCAATTTATTTTTCAATTTAGCCTTAGATTCCTTTTAATTTTGGGCTGCCATGGTATCAGAAAACCCTCTTCAGCATGGCTCTTGTGTTTCAAGTTAGAACATTCTAATTAGGGAGACACATCCAACGCAATGTGTGAGGGGTTCATCTCTGAAAACGACATTTAGCACATCTGAACTAACTCAAAGTTACATTAACAACAGGAGGCTAGTTGTGAATAAGTTATTTATCCCCCTGTACATCGAATATGACTAGCACTTCCACTATAAGTAGAGTATGGATGACCTGGGTAATGAAGCTGACTTAAAATAATGGTTCCTACACCAGCAGCCTGAGCCATGGATCCATGCTTTTATGTCAAATTCTGACCCTACCATCTGAATGTTGGAGCAGAAAACAAGACTCATCAGACCAGGCAATGTTCCCCCCCCCCCCCTCCCCCCCGATCTTCTATTGTTCAGGTTTGTTGAGCCCCTGTGAACTGTAGCTAGGGTGGCACTCGCTGTGCCCTCTGCTGCTGGTATGGTCTTGTGCAGCTGCAGCCTATTTGCTTCCAAGTTGGATGTGCTATGTTTTCATAGATGCTCTCCTGCATACCTTTGTTGTAACTAGTGGTTATTTCAGTTGCCGTTAATTTCCTATGAGCTCAAAGCAGTCTGCCCATTCGCCTCTAGCATCAACAAGGCCATGTGATTGGCTGATTAGAAATCTGTGTTAAGAACAGGTATATCCAATAAAGTCGCAGTTAAGTGTATAATAAATACGTACATCACGATTACAGCTTTAGCTTTGACTTCTAAAGTCAGGCAAGCCAGAAAAAGTTCGAGATCCACTGAATTATAAGCAAAAACATTAACAAATGTTGCTATCTGAGGATATTTTATTACATTGCTATGTTTCCTAGCTTAAAGTAACAACAAAACCTTCGATTACAGCTTATAAACTCATCATAAATTAAGCCTTACAGAAACAACAGAAAACACACCCAGAGTTTACTCAAATTATAGACTATGTAACTTTAATGTCAAAGCTATAACTGTTGTCCAACTTAAAACTAGGGGACGTGGTTGCTATGCGACCCGTACGTACAGGTGAGCTAGCTGATTACCTTCATAACAGTTTGACAGCTGCATTGGTTTGAGTCAGAACACCGCAAAGATAGCTATTCCGTTTTAAAATGTCAGTACCTTATACTGAAAGGGATGGAGGTTACTGTGAGAAATGTCACGCAGAATAGATAGAGCTACCGTAAAGCTACGAGCAGCCACGCCGCTGAAGCGGCCCAAAGCCTCGGGAAGCCCACACGCCTAGTTTCTGCCTAGGAGGTCCTTTGATTCACCGTGAAGTAACACTTTGACAAACTCGGCTCAAACTTACCTTAAAACTTTGTTAAAGTGTTTGGTAACGCTTCCTTCTGTGGAATCACACGGACAGTATGAGCTTCCTGGCTTCCCATTGGGTGAGCAGCAATCAAGCTGCATTCTGATTGGTGAAAATCAACGAGGAAAATCGTGACGGGAAGGAAGTGTTTTTTTGTGTGCGTGAGGTTTTCTTTTTTTTTTCATTTTAACGTAAACGTTCATATGTAGTTCAACGAATCTCGTTACGAACAATTACATCTAGCATTTAATCATAAATATAAACCTGAACCAAAACACTGAAACACTTTACTGGCTCTTTGACGAGTCTAATTTCTCACTGTGTTCGCTGGGTTTTTGTGTGTTAACAGATTTAAACAGCTGCTGGGGAAAACCAAAACAATGCACTAGGCATATTTGCATAGTCACACAAAGCGATGCAGGGGTGCAAAGGTTTTCCGGAAATTTAGACACAGGTGCAACTGATCTAAGAAATCTAATCAAAAACATTAATCAAATGGAACTTTTATGTCATTTATGAACAAATATATCTGCTGGCTTCAGCTTTTAAATGTTATTTTGTTTAAATATATTTGTTTTTGGGGACTTTTAGCCTAACACAACTAAATCTGAATGTATATAGTCCTGTGCAAAAGTCTTGAGCCAACAGCTCATTATATTTTGTATAGTAAGAAAAATATTATTTTAAGATAAATATAACAACAAAATAATCAAAACATGAAGACAAAAATGTAACCAAGTTACAGCAAGTCTAAAAAAGTGAGTTTTTAACTGCTTTTTAATGAATACCACAGAGTCTGGAGGATCTCAGGCTCAGTGGGAGAGTCTGAGCACCACTGCTGCAAAAACTCTGTCTCCTTTAGTACTCACCCTGATCACATGATGTCTAGAACTTGCTAAAGATGTATGGAAGTTTACTGATCTAGACTAATGTTTGTCCATGAAACACTCAACACATAACTAAATTGGTAACAGTGTGACGTGTCGGTACTTCTAACACTTTTGCAGTGGCGTACAAAGAAGCTTTGTTAAACCAACAGAACAAGGAATTCCTATCATTCAGATGCAATGATATAAATGCAAGATATTAATTTCCAACTTAGAGCATGACACTATTGAAGAGTGAACCAGAGATTTAATGTGAACATCTAAAGTGAAAGCTGCATCAAAAGTTACCCCAAGGTTCCTAATAAAAGATTTAATAAATGTGGCATAGTTTCCAATATTTTAGACACAAATCTGCCAGGGGCACAAACAAGGATTCATGTTTTTCTTCAATAAGTTGGATAAAATTGTCAGTCATCAAGCTTCTAAAAGAGTCTATGCACCTATGCGATCTCTGTAACTTAGAAACACATTGGGGCTTAAGAGGTATATAACAGAATGTCATCTGCATAACAGTGATAAGGAATGTCCTTAAAAGCATTCAAAATGTGCTGAAGAGAGAGCAGGTATAACAAAAACAATCAAGGCCTGCAAACTGAGCCTTGTGGCACACATTACATCTGATTGGCAGCATCTTCATTTTTCTGCATGATCCCGAACACACTGCTGATGCAGTAAAAGCATACGTGTATAGAAAACACACAGTGGAACACTATCAGTAATGGACTGGCTTCCACAGAGCCCAAACCTCAACCTTGAAGCAGTGAATTGAAGCAGTGTGGGATCAAACAAAATGGCTTTGAAAGTCCATCAAGAAGCCTGGAGAACTATTCCTGAAGGCTAGTTAAAGAAATGATAATCAGAATCAGAATACTTTAATAATCCCTAAGGAAATTATGTGGGTTACAGTTGCTCCAAGACAATAACAGTAACAGACTAAACTAATTAAATAATACAATATATTACAAAGTTTACAAATAGCACGAGTATATACAAAATTGCTCAATTATAAATATCAAGAATATTACAGAGGTGAAATGTATATGATTGACATTTAACTGTAACCTGTGAAACTTTGTCATTTGTTATTTTACTGTAGAGCATGTGCAAAAGGGTGTAACTATTGCAGTGTGTACTGTGTATTAGATGGAGGAGTTGTACAGGAATGATTTCCTGTGTTGTAAATAAATGGTGGCTTTTTTGGCATCATTAGGGTAAAAAAAACAACAATAATCTAAAATAACCCTTTTAGCAAGTTCTAAGGAACCAGAGTGGTACTCCTCTTCCAGACACAGGCAGGCCACAGATAATAAGATCAGATAAGACCACATAATCGACACAGTTAATCTAAGAACGTTGTGAAAAGTTTATTTTTAGTCATGTTTTTAAAATGTTTTTCTCAAGCAATGCACAACGCTGGGCAACGAGCTTTCATAAATGTTTTATCTCATTTTTTTGTGTGTGTCAGAAGTCTATTTAAACCCTACCATATTAAAAAGGTAACACACAAAAGTGAACAGCCCCCAAAGATTCTCTGTCAGGAAATTTACAATTTGGATTCTTGTACATTTACTCTAGCCAGTCAGGTGAAGGTAACACGCCTAAATGTTGGATGTCCACAAAAAGAAGAATAAGATGAATCAGCTCCCGCATGCTTGACAAGTATAACAGCATGGATACATAAACAGTATAAAAGATTGATAAAGGCACTCTGATGCCATGTGTTGGTTTTGTGAATTCCCGTCCTGAAGCCTCAACATGAGCATTTTCGCAGTCGCCGTCTTATTTTTGAACCATTTTTGAAACAAGCACATGGTGGATTTAACTGTTAAAATGAGGGTTACTGCACAATCACAACTTGTGATTAAGAAGTTGGTATGCTTGTTAATACCCTGCCAGCTAGCATGGTATGCTTGCTGGATTATGCTCCTTTATAACTCTAATAATGACCATAATTCACAAGATGAACTTCATGTTTCATTCTGTATGACCTGAAAATAGCAACTGAGCCCATAAAAGCGTTTACTGAGGTCACAGAGTGAGGGGGGGCGAGGGTCTTTTTCTCATAAATGTGAATACAACCTGAAGTCTTCTTGGAAGCAGAGGAGTCGCCCCCTGCTGACCATTAGAAAGAATGCAGGTTTGAGACACAAGTTGGCATTACTTTTCAGACGCAGTAGCGCCATCATAACTACGGCTTTTCTATTTAAAAAAAAAAACGTTTTTGTCAAGTTTTGTTAGGCCTGAATGCAGCCCAGGTGCATACGCTATGCTGGGGACTGGCTCTGAATAAAGCAAGGAGAGCCATTTTCATACTTTTCCAGATTTCTACAACTTTAACAAATAATATAAGTAACTTTTTAAGGTGACCCCTATACCATAAGACTATTACAGAGGCCTGGGTTAAAATGTACACCAAGGTTGTTTTGTGCGTGTCTTTTTCCCAGCTTTTCTGTCCTCTCTCCACTGTCCTATTGCAATAGTGACTAAAAAGCCTAAAAATACACATTTTTAAAAAAAATTCCCCCTTCTTGGAATAACTAAAAAACTGAAGTGTCAGTAACATCACACAAGTCAAAGTAGCTTTGGTTGGCATTACACAGCATGTTGCCCATCATTGGTGGTTAGATCCAACCAAGACTCCATCCCTATATATTTACAAGTGAGAGGAGTGAGTGGAGTTCATCAGCCAGTGTAAATGCCCCCCCCCCCACACACACACACACTCTTATGTATTTATATACATATTTATTCATAGTAGACAAAAGAAAAGTCATAAAACTCTCTGCAGGTGGAGCTGCCATCAGGTTCGGAGGTGCTTTTGTGGTTGACGTGTTTGACAAACTTGAGTGTCTCTTTGTCTCTGTAGACGAGTGCGAGGGAATTGTCCTCTGGGTAGACAGTCAGAAGCTGTGAAGAAAGAAAGCGATGATGATGACTGTCGAAGCAACATCCACACATGTGCGATTACATGTCACATTAATCAGCACTCACCTCCTCATCCTCTTCATTAGCGACATAACATGTGAAGCCGCCAAACTCTGACTGCCAGCCTATGAGAGAGAATTAAAAGTTCAGTACAGTCACATTGGTGTCCGACAGTTCGTTCTTCTCCTGGGTGTGAACTCACCGGCACAGCCGAAAGGCAAAACGAGGTCCAGCGCATATTCTGCCCGCGCTGCCTCTCCATCGTGCAACAGGGTGTAGCCGCCATGAGACCATCGACGTACTTCCCCACAGCACAAAGGGGTGCTCGGCTCTGAAAATACACAGAGGTCAAAACACACGAACAGCAGCGGCGGCGGCGGCTGAATGAAAGCACTCACAGCGATGCACACCTTTCTCTCTGCTCACATCTGCTGAGGATGGTTCATTTGACGACCCCGTGGCTTCTCCATCATCTTGCTGCTTTTTATCCTTCTCTTCATCGCCATTCTCTTCGTCGTCAGCCGGGCAAAGATAGTGCAATCGAAGGCCAGTGAAGTTGGAGAGGAGCAGGAAGAACGCTTCTGAATGAAGCAGCTCCCAGCATGCACTCACACACTGAGGCAGTGAGTCCAGAGCAGCTGCTTCATAGCGCCTGAAAGCACACAGATTATTAGCCAATCTTAAATACAGAGTGCTACTTTAAAGAGTCAAACATACTCACCTCTTATTGGGTGGACCTCTCTTCTTCCACTCAATCTGAGAGAGCCGAAGTGCTTCACTCACCTCTTTGAACTTCTCCTCCTGAAGACAAACGCATAATCACTCAGCGGAAACAAATGAACACGGGAAAGACACGACACCGGTTCCAGCTCTGCTCTGATGCCTTTTTGAAAAGCAGTGCACACTGGATACTTGGAAATTACCTCATTACTCAGTGTTGTGTAGCTAAAGCTGAGGTACTTTCTGTGTGGAAAAAAAAAACCATGCGTGCTTCATCTGCAAATCATCTGTGAATAAGAATTTCCAGCTTTGGGAATTGCATTTCTATGGTGCAATGTCCGAAAACCGTTCTGAATAAAAAAGCTGCAGTACTGCGTCGGTGGAAAAGAGTTTTTAGAAGTTACCTTGAGAAATCCTTTGAGCTGAATTTCAGAGCTGTCTTCAAAGTTCTCCTGAATCTGCTCTTGATAAGAAATGTCCAAATAGATGGGATTGATCCACTCCAGCAGCACCGTTTCCTGCCACGAACACAAACAGCAAACACATGAGCTGGCAAGGAGGCCGTCCAAGAGAGGAACAATCTGACATTATAAGAAATCAACTGATGCTCACAACTGATTAAAAAAAGCTTACACTGGAGCCTGGAGATAGCTAGATTTGCATACAGAGCTCTCATAACACTATAATGTACACTCACAAGCCACTAGGTACACCAGCTCAACTGCTCGTTAATGCCAGTCAATGGAGGCATGTAAACATGGCAAAGACAACCTGCTGAATTTCAAACTAAGAATCCGAGTAGTCAAAAAGTGGTGATTCAAGGGACTTTGAACATGGCATGACTGTTGGCACCAGATGGGTTTCTCTTAGTCTTTATGCTGAGCTAAGCTAACAGATGCCTCCAGCTGTAAATTGATTGAGAATCATGCAAATTATATGTTATATTTATCAAACAAAACGTATAAAATTCTTCTTCCGAAATTTTTTGAGATATTCCCACAAGATAGCACCCACATCTCTCGGTAAGTGCGGATTCCTCTGGACGGGAGCCACTGTGTGGCGAGGAGGACGTTCCAGAGAAGGTCCGTGAAACCAGCCGCTCAGAGACAGCCGACATTTGTCCTGCGACAAAACTTCAGACACCTGAAGAAAAAAGAAACCCCAAACAGTGTAATTTCCAAACGCAGCCTTTTCAAAGAAATAGTAAAAACAAGAATATTTATTCTTACTTGGTGAAAGGAAACTGGAGAAACTTCAAAGAGCACGAGTGTGTTCCAGGAGGGTACGAGTGGCTTCACTATGCTCTGTGGCTGCAAATTACCTGACGACAAAAATGAAATACACACTTCTGTTGTGTAAGAGAATACACGCACGCGCACACGCAAACACAGTGGGACACTCACTGTCTGTTGTGTAAAGATCGAGGGTTCCCCCGTCGCTGCTCTGCCACGGGGGCACAAGATACAAAATGAACGCAACACGCCTCCCCTCCAACTCATCATCGTGGCACAAAAGAACATCTAGAAAGAAGACAGACAGACCATAACTAAAACAGAAACTCACAATGTAACAGTTTTCCTACTGAGCTAATCTCACCTGTATATTCATATTTGGCACAAGAAATATCCACAGTGGGCTCCAGCTCAACCCCCAGAACCTCCCCGAGCCAGGACCGGAAACGCCCAAACAGTGCTGCCCTACAGACAGTGGTACAGAAACGGGCACACTGTGAAAACCTGGCCGTGACCTTTAAACGCCGTTTAAAATTTGTAACTCTCACCACACGGACAGATTGTTTAGCTACCTGAAAGCCCTCTGTGACATTTTGTTAAGACATAAATAATAGATGACCACAGAGGGAGGCCGTTACTGTGTAATTACTGTATTTATTCCCCAGTGCTGCACTTCTTCAGCAGGTAAAGCGCATATACTCACAAATATGTATCCAGCACATGTAAGTGATTCACTGTAGACAGCTTATCATAATTATAAGAAGAAAGCAGCACGTTATTTCTCAAAGAAGAAAGGTTTACACTGGATTGTGCTATTTTGGCTTGTAGTTTGGCCCTGAGTTCTACTCTGCTCCGATGACTTACAGCCTTGTGTTCACTGCCAGCCTCAGCTCTGTAGTAGAAACTAAAGAATAAACCACCTTCCTGCTTTAACAAACAGTCCAAATATTCGCAAGACGTTTCAGTCATCATCACTAAATGTAATATACCAATTACGAGGGCATCTGTAATCTCTGGCTCCACCTGCTGGACCTGATAAATAAACTTCAGAATGTTTCTCATCCTTCCATCAACAGTCCAACAATATCAATATGGAGCTGGATACAAATACAAAAGTACCTCTTTTAGTCTCGGTAAATCTGCGAGCCAACATGAACAATGCCAGGACCCTGAAGGTGGCTCACTTAATGAAGTCCTCATTAATTTTCTTGCTTTGAAGCTCAAAACACCAGCTGTGAAAAGGATCTGTGACTTAAATCTACCTGATGAATTTTGTCCACATCTGCTTTGTGCCACCAAACACAACTCTGACCTGTCAGAGGCCTTTATTCCACAAGACCTCTGACACGAGGTGAGGCCACCATCGATCAGGATGCTCTGTGCGTACGGATACATTTTTATAGCGAGCAGTATTAAGGTTGAGGGTAGGGCTGGGCCATATCATACCGTTCACGGTAATACCGGGATAATGTTGGGCAACGACAAGAAAATGAAATATCGCGATAGAATATGGGTAAAACGCGCATGCGCAGTGCCTTTGTTTTCATACGCACATAGAGAAAAAGGCACGGCGGCGTTGGAGACAAGGGTGAAAGCGGATCGTTGAATGAAACGGATGAACCAGAATTGGTTTGTAAAAATGCTGCAACGACAGTGGTGTGGAACTGGTTTAGCTTGCGTCCGTCAGATACACAACAAAACACTATTTTTGGTTGAGCGTGCTAGCGGACCGTCGTTATTACCGTGTTCTTTGGTAAATACGGCACACTTAAAATCAAACCTTTGATTTTTCTGAAAATCGACAGTGCCCCTTATAATCCCGTGTGCCTTATGTATGAATTCTGGTTGTGTTTACTGACCTCAAAACGATTTTATGTGATACACGGCGCTCGAAAATCTGTCAAATGTTTTAGTGCGACTTTGCTAAGATATGAACCCGCACCGCTTGATGGATTGTTGGAGCATTACGGCTACCGTAGGCAGGAGCCTCGCGGAGTGATACGTACTGTGCTTCAACATATAATACGTATTGCATGTGTATAAGCTCTTTTTAAGTTTTGTGGATATTATAGATGGTTATGCTGAGGATATGTCGGCCAATTTCCACTGGAAATGTATTTTGGTTAAACTGTCAGCAAGGAATTTGCATTTGCACTGTTACGTTTTTATACAACTTTAATGTAAAAAAACCAGCTGCTTGTTTAAGTGAAAATACATTGATGGGGTTTTTTTTGCACTAATAAAATTGTGGAGTTGTAAAGTATTTTGTCTAGTGTCAATTATATCGTCAGTTATATCGTTATCGTAAATTTTCAAATCTATATCGTGATAAATGACTGAATTCATTTCATTAAGTGCTTTTAAATCTAAACTACGAATCCTTGAGGCCAAGTCCATAACATGTAACTGTTTCAATTAGATTGATTGTCATTTTAACTGACTTTTTTATTTTTATTTGAATTTTATTTTTTATTTTATTTGTATTCTTTCACTTATTGTTGCATGTGTGTTGTTGCTGCCTGCGTTTGAGTAATTTCTGTAACTGTGAGACATCTGCTGCTGCCTATCTTGGCCAGGTCTCCCTTGAAAAAGAGGTTTTTAATCTCAATGGGATCTTCCTGGTTAAATAAAGGTTAATAAATAAATAAATAAATAAATATTTTTGGTCATATCGCCCTGCTCTAGTTGAGGGGTCAGAAAGCACTCGAGTCAATAAGCCTTGGGTACCCAAGTCCAGTTCACCCATTTTCCTTTAGCCACTTTTTTTTTTTTTTTTTTTTTTTTAGGCACCAAAACATTTTATGCGCCACGTTGTGATTTGATATTGCTTGTGTTTCACCTTTAAGCACGCCCTTTTCTTTTCATCCACTTCCTTGCCTTCATCCTCTTCTTTTTTCGTCTTCATCTTCTTTGCCTTCTTCTCTGTTTTTGTCCTCTTCATTGTCATTCTTTGCTTTTGCCATTCTCCTTTTTGGATTTTTTTTATCTTCATCTGCCTCCATCTCACTTTAACACACTCTTCTGTCACACCAACCTTCTGCATGTCTTCCTTTGCTACAGTCGTGAACTTCCTCTGTGTTCTACCTCCTTTCCTTTTGCCTGGCAGTTCTTTATTCAACATCCTTCGTCCAGTACGTCCACTACCCCTCCTCTTTGCACATGTCCAAAACCATCTCAGCCTTGCCTCTGTAACTTGGTTTCCAATCCTGTTATAGTCAGGACCCATCTGGGTCACTCCCAGTGAAAATCTTAACATCTTAAACTCTGCCCCCTCCAACTCAGAGCTGGAAGTTCAGTCGTAGTTTTTAAATAATATGACAACAAGAAGACGAGTATAATAAAATGTGAAAAAAATCAAGGCTTCTGATTTTCATAAATGAAAGCTTTCTGCCCATTTGACAGCTCACACACACATATAACACAAATGAATTCAAACTATTTTGTTACCTCAGCCCTGCGATATGTGGCTCTGTTCTTTTCTTCAGATCATCTGACTGTGTGGGGACAACAAAAACAAATAATAAAAAACAAATGATAAGACACTGGAATAAATCAGTGTGAGGATGAATGGAAAAAAAAAACCTGTTTCAATTTATACAGGTCGTTTGATTTTTCATGGAAGTTTAGCTCCAGCAGCTCTTTCTTGAGGTTTTCTGCAAAGGCTTGGCTGCTGATGAAGTTTCTGAAGATGCAGTGAGGGAACGGTTGGCAGTCCAACTCCAGATCGCCTGCACAATAATTACACACACACACACACACACACACACACAAAGGAAACTGTAAACAGCAAAGTTAAGAAATGGGCAAAACAAACGTGGCAAGATTTTCTTTAGAAGAGAGACAGAAACTTAAAATACTACACTGACCACGGCCACTGTCCAAGTGATCGCTGCTTTAATTTCCCGGTCAACTATACATAAATTGCTCGTCGACACGGTGTTTTAAAGCTGGTGAACTAGACCAGAAATCATTGATAACAAAAGAACAATAAATCTTCTTTCTCCGGTACTTTATACCCGCTCAGTTGCAATGCAATTTAACGCTCAACTACAAATCAATGGCTTTTTGATGGTGACCGGCGCGGAATGATGGTCAACTATAAATCGACATTTTCTCGACGTTGTTTTTGTCACCTGGTCGACTACAAATAGATCAAATATCAATGACAAAAAAACAACGGTAAATCAACGTTATTACAACGTCCCTATAGTAAGACCGTCGGTTTACCACAGTATTTCAATGTTGTTACAACAGTGGCATTTCAACCCTGACCATAACATGGAAAATCAACATCAATTCACTGTCGTCTTGCTATCTGGGGGGTCTTTACAATCTGTGAGGGCACAGTTTCAGAACAATGATTAAAGTTTAATTTGGGGGGATGTTTTCTGCCTATATTAGTTATTATAGCAAATGTTAGACAGGAAAGCAGGAAGAGAGGGGGCGTACTGTTGTATTACAAGATACTGATTTGACAACTATGGGGAGAGGGCATGCAGGTCCCCACTCCGGTTATAGTAAAAAATGTTACAGTAGGAACTGTTTCTGTTATGTATTGCAGTGTCCACTATCACGTAGCTCTCTAACGTCAGAGAGGGTTTATTCCAAATTTGCTGCTCCTGATTGAAGCAGATCTCCCAACAAATTCCCGTAAAACACCTATAACAGCCGCGTCAAAGCTGCAGGTTTCTGAAGACTGATTAACAGCTGCAGATAAATATCTGAAGCTGAACTTTGGTCCTCTCACTGACCGTGGCTGTAGGTAGTCTTGCGGCTCCATGCCTCCGTGACGGCTCTCTTCACCTGCTCGTCTTCTACGGCTGCGCAGAGCTCCGCCGGCTCCTCGCGGCTCTCCTTCTCGCTCTTTTTCTTCTTCTTCTTCTTCTCGTCTGTGCTGCTGCACTCGTCCTGTGGTCGTTTGGTGGTGGCCATTACAGAAACCTGACACGAACTTTCAAAACACGCGTGGACATGGCCTTGCACCATGCGTCGCGGATAAATGACGTTATTAACGCTTGTAGTTTGGCCCTGAGTGAAGACTGTCAGGCAGAACTGAACCATGACTATAATATTCACACCAAACTTTTAGGATCTGATTTCAGGGATTTACTTTATTATATTTTTACCTCTTTAGCTTTCGGGTGATTAGGTAATAAATCTATTACAGCAGCCAGGTAAGAAAGCATATTAAAGATATAGCTAGTATTGCTGAACAACTTGTATAAAGACATGGTCAGCCATTTTCAGGGCCACCTCCAAGAGGAAACCTGATGAGGTGAAGCAAGTACACAAATCAAAATAAATGGCCTGTATTTATATAGCGCTTTACTAGTCCCTAGGACCCCGAAGCGCTTTACACATCCAGTCATCCACCCATTCACACAAAATAAGTCCGGTTCCTGTTATTTCAAGCGCTTAAGACTATTTAAAAGCAGATCTGGTGCAGACTACATAATTTGGTGCTAACCATAATCTCAAACACATGCCACAAGTTTAAAAACCCTAGAAAAAGAAACTGGGTTGTGGGGCTAAACCTTTATTGACTATGACAAGGATATTCTGTTCAATTAAAACCTGTTGGCTGAGATCTGGGCTAATTAGAATAGAACTCTAACTTAATTTTCAAAATATAAACTTGACCAATACTTTCCAGTATTTTTCAAATATAATGAAAATGAAGTCTCAAATCAAAAAGTCAGTTTTTCCATGATAAAAATGTTATCGAATTAATCGACTACTGTGGGTGGTTCCTGGCTCTTACCATTTATTTAAGCTATGGTGAGGAATTTCCTTAAGTATAAGATGTTTTTGAAGCTTTTTTTAGTGGTTACGATTTTTTCATGCTGTCTAATTCTAGTCGAAAATCCACAGTATTCCCAAAATACATTGTAATGATTTTCCTTTTTTTTTTTTTTTGGTGTTTTTTAAAGTGCATGTGTTATAAAACATGTCTCTATAACCTGCACATCCTCTCCTGTCTTTTTATGGCATCCATTTATATTATTATGATTACTCATGTCTGCAGTCACATGAACATCAGAAAGCTGAGCTGTGGGCAAATAATTAGAAATTATCTGAATGAAGGAACAAACACACCGTTTCTGTCAAGTACAACCTGAAAAACGTGTATCCTGATCACTTGTATCAAATAAATACACTATTAAAAAAAACACACACACACACACACGAGCCCCAGTGGGGCATCAATCCAGCAGGACTGGTATATGCTGGTTTGTGTAAGGAGCACGAGCCAGATAATGACTTTTAGGAAGATACCTGTGCATATACCTTACTAAACTATCAGAACTAGACCTCCGTGAGGATGGTATGAGGGCCTGATGTCCTTTAGTGGGACTGGCTTGATAAATGTAGACCAAAGCACTTCAGAACTGCAGGTCTGCCACTGGGACTCTGATCTCTTCACAGATGAGAGCACATGTGACAGGCATGAAAGAGTCTGGAGAGCCACTCTTTCATGCAAACATAGTTGATGGGAAGATGAGCATTTAGGGAGCCAAAGCTTCCCACCTTCAATCTTTGAAGCACTACAACAGGTTGTTAGTGGGAGACATTGCTCATCATCTCACTGCTGGTGGAAGAAACAAGACAGATGTAGATTTCTATACATTGATTTGCATTAAGCCACATTAGAATTCAGGCACTGGCACTGGAAGGCATTTCATCACTCGGCAGGATCATGATCCTGAAAATAGAGCGGGAAAAGGAAAAAAAAAACCCCAAAAAAAAAAAAAAAAAAACCCAAAGAGCTGAAGGGGAAGAGGTGGAGAAACATTCTCGACTGGCTGAGTCAGTCACCTGATCTGAATCCAAATGAGTGCCCAGAGCTGGATGTGGCTGTGGGGAAGCCTAGGAGAGCATCACTGACTGCACAGCATTTTCCCCATACATTAACCACAATGATGCACACATTTCTGTCTGACCTCCTCAAATTAGATCCCAGATTTTAATGGCACCTGCTGTCACTTTACCAGTTTTTGGTTGTTTTTAATTCAGCCTACATCACAAAAATTGCTGACTTCTCCAAAACGTCTTTGATTTGTATTTCTGAACAGCAACAGATGTAATGTAGCATATTATTGAAACTTCAAAAACAAGTCAGACAGACACGGCTGCTCTTTGCACTTTATAAAAAAACGTACTCAAAAGACTGCTTTATTAAAAGAAAATAAAAGAAAACACGGCATTGTTACAGGTTAAAACAACAGGAAACTCAACGTTTCGGCTTGTTTAATCAAACACTGGCCTCCTTCGAGAGGACATAAAATCAGATTTTTAACGCACTGGAATACAAACCTGCAGACTACAACAACTCTTAAGGTTAAAAAGAAACAAAGAAAAAAAAAAAAAGAAGACATTTTCATAGTCTTCTTAAACAGTATAAACACCCCTCCGGTCTGCAGATATACCTGACATGACAAGCATTTGTTTTGTGAAAGATGGTGCTGAGGCGAAGTCTTTTCTCCACACTGCGGGACGCACTCACAGAGACGGCCGCATGTACTTCTGATCATTTGAGTTAGTTGTAGATGAAGTTAAACCTGTAAAAAAACAAAACAAAAAACAAACAGTGATTATTACAAAATCAATGCCAGTTAGACTCATGTTGACAAAGAGCTACTTTGATGATAAGAGCATCTTTTCCAGGACAAATCTGTACATTGCAGAAGGTTTACTACAAAGGAAGTAGCTGTTTTTAACCTGGCTAGAACTAACGTGCTCAGTTATGCTCACAGTTTAGATTTAAAATCCCATCGTCATTTCTTCACAACCCCCCCCAAATTTGTCACATGTTTCAGATCAAACTAATTTTAATACTAGACAAAGAGCAAATATAAAATGCAGCTAATAACGCGATGATTTCATGTATTGAGGGAAAGACCAGCTCGATTACATCACAGCAGGACACCGAGGGCCGTTCACATCCGAAGGCTCCCTCGAAAGTGACCTACAAATGTCTCCTCTTCCCGGGCTTTCAAGGATATGCTGAGCGCATCCCTCATAGCCCACCTTATCCCAAGTTTCATTGTGTGCCACCGGCTGTGGGCTCATCACTACCTGTTAGTGTCATGGTTGCTAGGCAACAGAAGCAGCACACGAGAGGCTAAGCCGCCTCATTTAGCAGCAGCTCTGGTCGGCCTTTGAAGGGCGCAGCCGCTGAATTGGGACGTAGCTATAAGAAACATATGTTCAACCCACTGAGCCATACCTCATCAACACAAGCTAATGAAGCTCCTCTGTAAGGTTGCAGCAGCACAAACTGTGTGCATCACTTTGTCACTGGAATTTGTGTCAAGTTAGTGATGCATAAAAGTTTATACTCGTGCCTTTTACCAAATGGAAATTCCAGCCATTGGGACACAGATTTGAAAATCGATGGGTTACATTTGTAGGCCATTTATCACTGAGAATATTCAGCTCCGTTTACCATGTTATATAAACTATAGGCACTTTGAAGCCTTATTTATTATGGTATAGAAGACTATCATAACTAAACACACCAAGCAACATAAAGTCTTACAGATTGAGAGGTCAAATGTGCAGCTGACACATTAAAGGATCATTATGGTCGCCCGATTGGTTGTTTGGTACACAAACAGTGCCGTGCCATTTATCCTGGCGCTGAGGCCACGGGTGTTTTTAGCTGCAGATGAAACCTTTTCCCAGTGTTTTCCAGAAAGTCTTTTCAAGCTGGTGCAACATCTGAGCTTCTGCACCGATATGCGATTCAAAAGCGGTAAAAACTAACACAAACATGCACTCATCTCTTCAACCACCCCATAGCAAACATGCAAGGTTACAAAAATTGACATATGCACATCACACTGATGTCACATCTGTTTGTGCACAGCTTGCACAAACAGATGTGACATCACTTTGCGTGGAAGACAATGTTATATAAAGAAAAATGCAGCCGTTAGAGCGCACGGATTGGTAAAATAAATATATTACCTCAAGAATTCAAATACATAATGATCTTCTGCAGCATCAATCTCTTGTCTAATTTGCAGG